>NC_133647.1:199119092-199308118 GCF_009905375.1 Apium graveolens
TCTAGCGCTAGTCCTAATACCGGCCAGGGTGATGACCGGCGAGGAATTCATCCATCTACATAGAAAAGGTTACTTATTGGTATCTTTGTCTGATCAGCAAGATATCGGGTTTATGCCAAAATTCTCTTCGTTCCAAATTCATTGGGTATTATAACTCTGTTTATACTTTTCATAACAGAGGGTTTCAAGGAATGTATGAAATATATATATAGGTATATATATATATCAGGAATTAATGAAGTATCTAGTAACTTCATTTCTTTAAATGATATTTCAAAGATTGAATCTATTCAAGTCTTATCTCGTAGTCTCATCTATGTGATGAACTTTTGAAACTGATTATACCTTGAACGGTGGTAGTTCAAGTAGTATTCGGAAAATATATAAGTATATTGGAGTATCTTATACTTCATCTTTTTAACTTATCTAGTAAATGATTATCTTATGTATGACAAAGATTTTCAGAAAAATGTTGAGACAATGTTAGATATATGAGATCACCTTGCAACGATATTTTTATACAGTTATAGACTGAAACTCTATGATATTATGCATCGAAGAGGATTTCAAAGATTTTGAAAAGTATATATACATATATTGATTATTTTGTGACTTGGTCGCGTTAAGATATCAAACTTGGTTCATTTTTGCTTGACCAAGACTTTCATGAGTACTATGATAATGCTCATATATTGTAAAGTATTATACATATTATTTCGTGGGCTTGTTGCTCACCCTTGCTTTCTTCTTTCATCACACAATAACAAATAGACAAGATGAAGGACCAAGCTCCCAGCTCGTGAGCGGATAGGAAATGTTCCGCAGTTTCCTGTAGGCGTTGATGCCGCCGTAGCTGAGGTAGGAACTATCAGTAGGCTAGGCTTTCAACTTTTGATGTACCCGACCTATGTATATTTATGAATTGTAGTAATGGAAAAGATTATGTAAATCTATTCAGAAACCCTTTTGAGGTGTAATGACTTATAATTGTGGAATAAAACTTGTGTTATTTTTGGTATTCATCTCTGAGACTATAACTTGTGGTGTGTGTGTATTGTGGGGTCACAGTACGTAATAGTTGTTTGTTTATTAAGATTGAGTATTATTAAGGGAAATGGAACTCGTGACAACCCGGATCCCCGACCTCGGATTTGGGGTGTTATAGTAGAAGTGTATAGTGTGGTATATAGATGTAGATTATTTAAGGAATGATTATCAAGATATTTGCAAAATACATATTACGAGCTAATATTTGAGGTGAGAAGCTAGGTAGTAGAGAGTTAGTGTTTTTTTTGTACATATAAGTGTATAAATTATGTGTATATGTAGGTAATGTTGTACAAGACATGCCTTTAACTTAACAAGACTAAGTCAAATTGACAACCCTAAGTAAGTTGTATTGTAATCTTAGTCTGCATTTGTACTTGTAACATTTAAAGTCTGTAAAAATGTAAAAGAGCAAACTGGAGTCTTTTTCTATAAATAGTGTCAAGCCTGAGAATTCTATCTGGAAGAAGATCAAGAAGAACATGCCTCAGAAGAATTATGAAGAAGTTTGGAGTTGAATAAATCTGTTTTAGGAAAAATATTCTAAGTCAAGATCTCTACAAGTCACAGATTTAGTGTTATAGAAAAGTCATTCGAGAACTCCAGAATGACTTATAGAGAACTCAGAAAAGCTTATAGAGAAATCAGAGATATCGATAAGACAAATTAAGGACATGAAGATTGGAGATATCGACAAGTCATTTCTTCACTAGAGAACTCAGAGTTATCGACAAGTCAACATTCATTAGAGAACTCTGAGTTATCGATAAGTCAAATTCCACTAGAGAACTCAGAGATGTTGATAAGCCAAAATTCACTAGAGAACTCTGAGTTATCGACAAGTCAATTTTGACTAGAGAACTCTGAGGTATCATCAAGTCAATAAGCCACTAGAGAACTCAGAGATATCGATAAGTCAAAGTGAAGATATGAAGACTAGAGATCTCGAAAAGACAAATTCTCTTATAGAGAACTGGGAGATCTACAAGCCAAATTAACTATAGAGTACTAGAGATCTCGATAATCCAATATACTTATCGAGATGTCAAGTTCTCTATAGATCAAATTGGAGATCTCGAGGTAAAATCTCAAAGTACAAAATTGCAAATTAATTCAATATCCAAAATTAACAATCAACAAATAATCCAAACAGCTGGATTGACAAGTCTACAAAAAGCATCTTGAAGGATGTACAAGATCAATGGTGAAGATTAACTGACAAAGGAAGATCAAAATAATCACAGGATGCTAAAGATATGCTAAGCCAGAAATAGAAGATATACTTTTCTATAAATGGAAATGATAAGTGACTATTTACAAAAGCTAATAACATGTCTTATTGTAATCTATGTAAACCAGTAGTTAACTAAATTATAAAGGCAACACTGGTCTTTTAGTCAGAAGTAACATTTTAAGATAGAAAATCTTGTAACTCTCTCAAGGAGAAGTTAAGCTCTTTATCAACAAAGGCCTAAAAATTTTGTAGCAAAACATTCTTAATTCTAATATAAAATTAAGTGAGTTTTGAAGATCTATGTTCTTTATTCATGCAAATATAATTTCTGCATGAACACACTTTCACTACAAGATTTAGTTTACTTTGTTCAACCATAAATATTCAAGAAAAGCTTAAAAATAGTAAAACACATTCACCCCCCCTGTGTGCTATTCATTTCCTAACAAGTGGTATCAGAGCAAGATCTGAAAGTAAACAGATTCAAGATCTTGGAAGAATGAATACACAGAAAATTAGTAGCATCAAAATTCCTACATTTGACAAAGCTAACTACACTCTTTGGAAAAAAATGTTGATGTTTATCAAGATGACCAATCCACTCTACATTCAGATATTAAAAAATGGACCTTTCATTTTTATGGTTAGAGTTGAAGAATCAACTGATTATGATATGGTCATTCCAGCTCATTATGCGCCAAAAGACCCTTCTGAGTACACTAAGCCTAAAAAAAAAAAGTTTCCCTGGATAGTGGCTTGTAGCTGATATTGATAGAGTCGGTTGACAATGTAATGTGCAACAACATTATCAACTGTGACACTGCCAAACAGTTCTGGGAAAAGATTGAGATACTTTGTGAGGTAATTGAGGAAGTTAGATCTAATCAAAGAAGGATACTGATTTCATAGTATGAGGGTTTCATGGCCAAGCCAAACGAAAGTATACTGATGTATTTAAAAGGTTTAACAAGCTGATAAATGATTTGTAGTTCCATGAAAAATACTATGAAGCTGTAGAAGTGAATTTGAAGTTCTTGCTTACTCTCCCTGATCACTTGGAACAGAAAATCTCAACAATCAGGGAAGGGAGAGACTTGAGCAGAATAACACTGGAAGTTCTATATGGAATTCTTAAAACATATGAACTAGATATGATTCAAAGGAAATCATTGAGATCTTGTCAAGGACATGTAGTAGATGGCTCAAGTGCTTTAATTATTAATGAAAGTCAAACATTTGATGATGAGTCAAGATCTCAAATACCAGTTGCCTCACCAAGTGGCAAAGAACAAATGATTCACAGGAACAAGTCATTCGGGAATTGGAAGAAGATGAGTTCTACACTCTTGATGAACTGGATGAGCTAGATCAGTCAATGGCCTATTTGGCTAAAAATTCTCTAACATTAAAGTAAAGAAGCCAAGATACTTCAAGGGTAAAGGACAGTCTTTCAACAAAGACAACACTGGAAAGGAAAAGGAAGTACACTTCTGACAACAAGAATGGTTACAAAAGTGGATTTGTTGGCATATCTAAGATAAGGTGCTTCAACTGTGATGAACTAGGCCATTTTGCTTCAAAATACAGGAAACCCAAGAAATCAAAGAAAGACAAAGCTTATCTTGAATTGGAAGCAAAGTATGAAGCTCTTCTGAAGAAACAGCAAAGCAAAACTTATATTACAGAGGGTAAAAGTTGGGATGACTCTAAAAATGATGAAGATGAAGAATTTGGAAATTATGCATTCATGGCCTTGAAACAAGGAGAATCATCCTCATCTAAATCACAGGTACCAACTCTTACCACCATTGATTTAAATGTGAGTCAATATATGGAAACTGAGAGAAGATGAGCACAGAAATATTTCACATTCACACAAGCATGGTTGCTGCTAATGAAGATGTAGCAGATTAAGAAAGATAAATGAGAAGCTTGAAAGTGAGAAGCAAGAAACTGAATTGTTGGTGGTAGAGCTTGAAGCTATAAAGCAAGAGCAATACTTATCTCAAGAATAAGCTCAAGTGTGCAAATAAAATTGAAGCAGTGCTAAGGGAGAAACTGGAAAAGAATGAGGTGAAGTTGAAGTTCTTTCAAGAATGCATCTGAGTTAATTGGACAGTATCATGAGAAAATAAACCATGTGCAAATATTGCTATTGGTCTTGACTATGATGCATGAATAGCAAGAAGGAAAGAGATAGGTGATAAAGGAATTGCAACAGTTAATGAAAATGTTCCAGCTATGCTGAAAAAAATTGTATCACCTATGTTCAAGGCATGTGAACGTCAACTTCAGTGAAGAAGAATTGATTATCAAGCAGAAAATTGCTGATGAGGACAAGAGAAGAAAACTGCAGAATTAACTCAGTCTTCCAATGCTGAAGAGAAGCTCATGACAAACAAAGTCCCAAGACACCTGTTAAAGAAACCAAAACTGAAGATGCAAGAAAGAAAAAGAAAAATAGAAATGGGAAATAGGGATAAATAAAATCAACAATTTTGCTTATGTTGCAGATGCTCCAAGAAAGAAATGTGAAAAATGTGGCTTTGTAATTCACTTAACTCACCTTTGTAAAAAGACAGTTAGCAAGCCAATTGAAGAAGCCTGCAAATAAATGAAGCAAATGCAAATGATCCCTACTCCTTCTGTGACAAGTTTGATTGCATTCTTTGCAACTTGAAAGTGAAGAAAAGTTGTCACAAACTGAGAATAGACATCAAAGAAACAAAAATTGGGTCTACAACAGAAATGGAAAATGCTCAACAATCAATGAAACCTATTTTATCTGAAACTACTCATTCTACTTCTGCTAAATCAGTTAACAAGAAGAAAGTACCAAACACTGCTTGGGTTGCTAAACACACTTAAAAACTCATTGTGTGCAGGCAAAATTGAAGAAAGTCATCTGGATCATAGATAGTGGATGTCCAGGCATATGATACGTGATAAAGCCCTACTATCACAGTTTGAGGAGAAAAGCTGGCCCTTTGGTGACCTTTGGAGACAACAGCAAAGGATTCACAATGGGATATGGTAAAATTATTTCTGAAAATGTTGTCATTGATGATGTAGCACTGGTAGATGGTCTTGAAGTGAATCTTCTCAGTGTTATCCAATTTGCAGACAAAGACTTTAAAGTTTTATTCAACAAAGAAGAATGCACTTTTATCAGCAAGAAAACTGGTGAAGTTGCTTTGAAAGGAGCAAGGAAAGGAAGCTTGTTTGTTGCAGACTTAGACTCAACAAATAAGGATGGAATTTTGTTGCTTCTACACCAAGGCATCGGATGACCAAAGCAAGTTCTGGCATAAGAAGCTGTCTCACTTGAATTCCAAGATAATTAACACTTTGGTCAAACAGGAGTTAGTAAGAGACATGCCTAAACTGGAATTTGCTCAAGTTGAAGTTTGTGAAGCTTGTCAGAAAGGAAAAATGAAAAGATCAAGTCAAAAATGTGAATTTTATAAGTGCACCATTGCAGCTCATTCACATGGACTTGTTTGGGCCAGTAAATGTCTTATCAATTTCAAGGAACAAATATGCACTTGTGATGGTGGATGATTTCTCAAGATACACTTGGGTAGAGTTCATGCACTCTAAGGATGAAACTTCACACATCATAATTGAACACATCAAGAAGATAGAAAACAGGCTGAAGATCATAATTGTGTAAAAAGATTGAGAAGTGATAATGGAACATAATTCAGAAATGTAACATTGAGTGAATTCTGCAAAAGTAAAGGCATTATTCAAGAATTCTCATATGCTAGAACATTTCATCAAATGGAGTAGTTGAAAGAAAGAACGGAACATTATTTGAAGCTGTTAGAACAATGCTGCAAGATGTTAAGTTGCCAACAAGTTTCTGGGAAGAGGCTGTTAACACTACATGTTACACTCAGAACAGATATCTTATTAACAAGGCACATGGCAAATCACCTTACTCAATCATGTCTAAAAGAAAGCCTACTGTAAAACATCTTCATGTGTTTGGAAGCAAGTGTTACATTTTGAAAGACAACTCTGTATATGTGGGAAAATTTGACTCAAAAGTCTTTGAAGCAATTTTTCGGGATATTCATTGGAAAGAACAGCCTGTAAAGTTTATGTGATTGACCAAAAGAAGATTATGGAAAGCACATATATGACTTTTGATGATGACAAGTGTCCAACCTTGGAATGCCTTGATGATAATGAAGCTGAAGCCCTTGTATTTGAAAACCTCAACATTGATAGTGATTCTGATGGGGAAGATGAAGTTGATGCACAACAGAAGACAAATGAGGAGTCTACTGAACAAGAAAATCATGGAAATGGAAGCTCATCTCAAACACCTGAATTTGATAGCATAAACTCAGGGGGAGAAAGAGAAGAAGGATCTAGTAGTCATACCAACAATGAAGAAAGTGACGAAGGCACAAGTCAACAAACCCATACAAGAAAGTGGGATAGAAGTCACACTAGAGAAGCAATAATTGGTGATCCTACTGTTGGTGTGAGGACTAGAAGTGAAACTGCTAATGAGTACCTACATGCATGTTTTTTGTCTCAAGTAGAGCCTAAGAAAATTGATGAAGCTCTACTAGATCCTGATTGGATATCTGTCATGAAGGAAGAGCTGAATCAGTTTGAAAGAAACAAAGTTTGGGAATTGGTTCCTGCACCAAAGAATAGAAGCAGTATTGGAATAAAATGGGTGTTCAGGAACAAGATGGATGAAAATGGTATAGTTACCAGAAACAAAGCAAGGTTGGTTGCAAAAAGCTACTCACAACAAGAAGGAATTGATTATGATGAAACTTTTGCTCCAGTTGCAAGACTTGAAGCAATAAGGATTTTTCTAGCAATTGATGCACACCCAAATTTTAAGTGTATCAAATGGATGTCAAGAGTGCCTTCCTGAATGGTGAACTAAAAGAAGAAGTTTATGTGCAATAGCCACCTGGATTTGATGATCCAGAATTTCCAAATTTTGTTCACAAGTTACTCAAGGCTCTATATGGACTAAAACAGGCACCTAGAGCTTGGTATGATACATTGTCAGAATTCCTACTGAAGCATGATTTTACTAGTGGTACCATAGACAAGACTCTCTTCTACAAGAAATATGGTGAGGATATAATCCTAGTTCAGATCTATGTGGATGATATCATCTTTGGTTCTACAAATGAGAAGCTTTGGCAAAGATTCTCCAAGCTTATGCAAAGTGAATATGAAATGAGTATGATGGGGGAACTGAATTACTTTCTTGGACTTCAAGTCAATCAAAGAAGTGATGGTATCTTTATCAGCCAAACTAAGTATGTCAAGGATTTATTGAAAAAGTTTGGTATGATTGATTATTCACCTGTATCTACACTTATGTCTACTGCAATAAAGTTGGATGAAGATAAAAAGGGCAAGAGTGTAGATATCTCAAGTTATAGAGAGATGATTGGATCATTGCTTTACTTAACTGCAAGTAGACCACACATCATGTTTGCTACATGTCTGTGTGCAAGATTTCAAGCCAATCCAAAAGAATCATATTTGGTGGCTGTGAAGAGGATTTTCAGATATTTAAAGGGAACTCCAAACTTGGGATTATGGTATCCTAAGGGAACTGGTTTTGAAGCTGTTGGATACACAGATGCAGATTTTGCTGGATGCAGGGTTGACAGGAAGAGTACTAGTGGGAGCTGTCAATTTCTTGGAAAAAGACTTGTATCCTGGTATAGCAAGAAACAACAATTTGTATCAACTTCTACAGCGAAGGCTAAATACATAGCTGCAGGAAGTTGTTGTGCTCAAGTGCTTTAGAATATAAATCAACTAATGGACTATGGCCTAGTGTTACACAAAATTCTTATCATGTGTGACAATACTAGTGCTATATCCATAGTAGTTAATCCAGTTAATCATTCTAGAATAAAGCACATTGATATAAGGTACAATTTTATTAGAGAACATGCTACAAATGGTACCATTGAGCTCATTTTTGTTCCAATAGAAAAACAATTAGCTGACAATTTTACTTAACCTTTGGATGAAGTAACTTTCACCAGACTTGTAGGTGAAATTGGAATGCTTAATTCTTCATCCTAAGGCAAGAACTCAGCTAATATTTTGCAGCAGAGTAATTTCCAGTAAATCAAAATTAATTTGATTTAATTGGAAATTAACTGAAATATGAATTATAATATTTCAGAAATCTCAGCATATTTATTTTTCAAAATTCAAAATTTAACTTGGAATTTTTCAAATTCTAAGAAAACTGCTCAGGTGTTGATCTGCATTCTTAATGTGTGAAATTAACACAAGGAAGAATTAAATTGATCAAAAGTGTATAGAGAACTGAGTTCTCGATAAGTCTAACTGACTTATCGACAAGTCATTTTAATACTTCTCGAGTGAGTTCTCGACAAGTCAATTTAATGACTTCTCGAGTGACTTCTCGATAAGCTTAACTATGACTTATTGATAAGTCCTTGTAGAGATCTCTAGTAGTGTTAATTCACAGAGTTCTCTACAAGTATAATTTTTGACTTATCAATAACTCAGAACTGAAATAATTTAATTTAATAAATTATTTTGGTAAAATACTTTGGAAAATTTATTCTAATTTTATTTTAAATTTATTCAAATAGAAGTTGGAATTAGTCAGTCCATTTTTGGACAAAATGGGTATTTATTTGACATCTCGATAAGTCAATTTTAAGTTCTCTATAAGAGTAATTTAAAATGACTTTTCGATATGTTCTTCTTTTCTTAAAATGACTTCTCGATAGACAAATTCCAAAGGTCTATTTTTGAGTTCTCGACAAGTCATTTGCTTTTACTATAAACACCCAGACTTCTAGATACATACACACACACACACACACACATATATATATATATACGTACAATTTTTGAGATCTCAAGTGACCTAGCCCTTCAAGCAAAAACCGATTTCTCTCTCAGTTTTACTCCTTTCTCAAAAAAATTTCTTACCCATTCATTCTCATTAATCAACAATGGCAGTCAATGTTGCAATATCCTCTATTCCAGAGAAAGGATCCAATTACCTCGCTTTTACTGATACTAACCAAGCTCCTGACAGTTTCAAGGGGTTTGTGAAACTTTTATCTGAGTCTTACCTTGCAGGAGCTTTGATTGCAAATCCAGTCCTGTACCTAGATGTGTTGCATGAATTCTGGACTACAGCAGTAGTGAGGAATGATATGAATGACAATTCTCTTTCTATGGTGGTGACATGTACAATTAGAGGCCAACTGATAGAATTCAATGACCAAGATATGAATAGAGCTTTGGGGTTGCCAACTGAGAATCTGGTGGAGGTGCCAACTCCTGATGAGCTAACTGAGTTTATGGACTTCATCAATTATGGTGGAAGAATCAACCTGTTAAGCTTAAATAGGACCAATCTAAGGAAGGAGGGGTTCTTTCATCTTTGATTCTGTGGCAAGGGCCTTCACTTGCAGGAAAACATGGTATGACAACATTTCAAGTGTTGTGAAAAAGCTGGTGTATTCAATTGCCCACAACAGACACTTGAATGTTGGTCTGTTGGTCCTGGAAGAACTTACAACCAGGCTAACAATGCCCCTTTCAGCTAGAGGTAAGGAAATTTTCTTTCCTAGATTTATTATGTCCATTTTAAATCATTAAGTAGCATACATACACTTATTGAATGGTATAGATAGCACAAAAATAATCAATTGTAAGCAAGTATCCAAAATAATATTTGGCTCACTTACTACAAAGAATAAGTTAAATGTAAGTCTGAAAATCACTCCATTTATGTTGGAGAGGTTAAGGACTTACCCTTACCCTATGACTGACATTAGATCTAACATACAATCTAGCACAGCTATGATCCCTGAACCTATGGAAGTACAAGCACAAGAACACCAACAGGGATCTTCCCAAGCTGCAACCATTCTTTCAAAACCTTTAGAAGCTAGGCAACCAACCACTTCATCTTCTCAAAAGGATGAGGTGAGTAAAAAGAAGAGAAAGGGGGCAACCTTAACTGTTGTAACTGAGAGTAGTGAGGATATAGCTGAAAAAGAGTCACCTTTGGTCAAGAGATCCAAAAGGAGTAAGAAAACTGAGATGACCACTCAAGCCTCCTCTGTATCCTCCCAACAGGATGTAGTTGTAAAAGCACCTAGTAGTGAGTCTCCACAGCCTGCACAAGAAGTAATTCAAGTGTATGGTAGAAGAAATAAGGATGGCACGCACGGTGAGGGCACATCTTTTGAAGCTCCCTCATCCATTCAGGGGGAGCTGCCAATACTCACTTCTGAATAACAACTTCTAATCTCTTAATTTTCTTCTTCCCATACCGCACTTGAATCTGTTTCTCAAGTGCAAGAAAAATCAAGTGACTTGGTTCAAAAAACCTTGCTCACAAACATGGGGGATTTATCATTTTTTACTGAAGACCCCATGGAAACTCAAAATGCACCTTCATGTGCAAATCAGTCTTCACAGACTATTAGGTTTGAGGGTAGTACTCATGAGGGGGAGCTACCTAATTCCTCTCCAATTCAATTGGAGGTTCCTCATGTAGGGACAACTTCCCTTAAAACTCTAGAAGAAATTTACTTGGCAGTTTATGCTAGGAGTACAATTGCCAATGATCCTGTCATAGAAGAGGCAAGTATAGCACATTTAAGTGTCAATATGTTGCAAGACACACAAGGGTTTGAGACTGGTGCACATGGCAGTAACCCAGTCAAATCCCCTCCAATTCAATTGGAGGTTCCCACAACTAGTGTGGAACAACAACTAGTCATAACCATAGAGCAATCTGTGAGTAAAAATGTAACTCCAGTCACAGGTGTTTTCTGAACCATCTACTTCACAACCTCAACAATCTCACGTTCTCTCTCAGTGGCTGCAAGAATCTGGATCTCAACCAACTTCTGTAGATGATCTACTAGTAGAGCAGATTTCTGGACTGGCCAACATATCTCAACATCTACTCACTTCTGATATGAGCAATCAAGAATATCAGGCCATCATGCTCACTTATAATGAAGATGTTGAAAAACAGTAGGAGAAGATTGTGAATGATGAAGAACGGGATGGTAATGTGGATTCCTGGATATCCTAAGATTTTATGTTGGAGATGGATCTAGTCTTGGCCAGATTCAGGGAAGAGTATGTTACAATCCTTGGAAGCAATGCAAAGGTCTTGACTCCACAAGAAGTGTATGATACAGTTACAAAAGTGCACAAAGCTTAGCTCAAGGCTTTTCACCTTTTTGGTAAAGCTCTTGAAGTCAAAATAACTAGTCATGAGGATAAAATCAGGAAGCTGGTGAAGGATAAGATGGATGAATTTATACCATCTCAAGTACAGATCACCTCTAAGTTCAAGCATTTTGTTGATCAGATGTCATGGATGGATTTTACTACAATATAGATGGAAGTCAAAAAATCTCAAACAATCTTTCATCAATCTCCATACAGTGGTCCAACAGTAAATCACTCATTTTAATGACACTAAGGTCAAGCTGGATCAACTTTACCAGAGCAGATATGAGCCTTCAGCTTTGCTAATGGAAGGCATCAAACAGGTTGTAGAAGACAACTTTGGCACATCTAGCAGCTCTTATCAGCCTGGATCCACTTCAACAAATTTGCAAAATCAGTCTCTACAGACTCAAGTCTCAGCACTGCAAGACTCCAACTCTTCTCTCACTGCATAAGTTCAAGCCTTAACATCTCTTGTCAAGAGCCAACAGATAGATATCCATACCTTGGTGGACTCTCATAAGCATCTTCAAATACAGAATTCTATAGCTTTGGGAGCCATCATGGGCAAACTCAACATACCTCTACCTTCTCTACCTGAACAGGTAAGGCCTGAAATTTTTACTCCACTGCTCATGACTGCCAACAAGACTAAGGGGGAGATAGAGGCTAGGCTGGCACAATCAAGATCATATACTCAACATGTCCAAGGTGCTGAAAAGAGATTAAGTCAAGAAGTTGATATTGGAATGGAGAGACTTTTTAAAGCAGTTGAGGGTCCCAGTCTAAGCAGGGAATTTGATGAATTGCTTAAGGCACTCAGGGCTTCTTTCAATGAAAATTTATTCACTTACAAGAAAGTCTTGGACAGGACAATAAACTCAATAAGGGTGATCTTGGTGACAAGAGACAACTTCAAGGAAAGAAGGATAGTGGTCAACATCAATGACTCAGGGGTAGACAGATGTATGCAGGTGTCCCCTCAAATGTCTTATCTCTAGGAGGGCATCTGAGTTAGATATTCTGATAAACAAAGTCAGAGTAGTGATTCATGAAGACACTCTCTTGCTAACAGAATTGAAGAATGCACAAGTGGCTGCTTTCCCAGAAGCTTATCTATAGCCTAGCAAGGGAGTAGCATACATCTGTCCTACTACCAAACACTTCAAACACTTCCAAGTTCTTAAGTAGTGTGTCATGGCCAACAAGAAGCTTATTATGACTCTTGAAACTAAGCTGAAAACAAAAAGGAACAAATCTGTTGAAGATGAGGAGATGATAAAGCTGTTGAGAAGATACTTGAATAATGTAGAAGCCAACTTGCCCAAAACTCAAATCAACAAGGATGATTTGGATGATGATGAGTAGAAGAAAGATGATCAAAATCCTTCTGGCTCAAATCCAAGTCAGTCCACTAAGCCATATGGCAACAAGAGTGGTGAGAAGAAGAAGGAGGATGAGAAGAAGAGAACTGATGAGAGAAGAAGTAAAAGAAGACATGATAGTTCAGAACCACACAAAACCCTAAAAATCCAAACACAATTATATAAAACCTCAGCTCAACCTATAACATCAACTATCTCAAACATCAAACCACCTCAAATCCAAAATTTCTGTACAAACAAACAGCCAATTTTTTTCTTAAAATTCCAATCACCACAAGCGAAACAAGTCTCAAGAATATCTCAACCCTACCTTTAACCAAGCCCTCACTAAAAGTCAATCTTAAATCTGTTGAGAGAAAGCCTAAGAAAGTCAAGCTTACAAAGAAAGTTGAAGTCACTAAAAGGGCCATCTAGAACTATTTCAAACAATCTGACTTCCTACCTCTAAATTGGTGCATCTCAGATGAAGATCATTTTCAACAACTTGTTGAGGAAATAGTCAGAGTCTGGGTTGTATCACTCAGAGAAGTTAGAATTTTCTATGAAGATGGTTCCTTCACTTTTATTGGCAGTGATCTAATGAATTCTCTCTCTCCCACAGAAATTAAGAGAATAATAAGTTTGTTAAAGGACAAGGATACTGCCACAAGGGAATGGAGATCAGTTATAGCTGATTGGTTGATTGAAAGGGAAGAAACAAGAAAATGAAATGAAGTTGAAGCTGAAGCTGAAGAGAGAAGGAGGAAGTATGATGAAGAAATTGAGATGTTTATAAAAAGATCAGAAGAGCTTAAAGCAAAAGGAATGAGCAGAATCTCTAAGGATGGGAAATTTCTAAACATCAAAACTGGTGGATTCTCAAGATTTATAATAGATTTGCTAGAGAGTGGTTATCCCAAGGAAGCAAGACAAAAACTTATAGAAGCTCTAAGTGGAACACCTATTATAGAAGAATTGGAAATTCTTGATCACTTGAAGAATGTTCTCAAGGAAGAAGCAGACACAAAAATTGTCTTTACCTGATACTTGTAACCATTGAACTTTGTAAATCTTATGTTGTACAACAGTTGTAATTCTATTAAGCTTTGTGTATTAATTTTATTTTCCATCATTTTAAAATTGGGGTTAGTCTTGTTAACAGGCATGAATTTGTGTTAAGCAAACTTCTCACAAATTGGGGGAGATTGTTGTACAAGACATGCCTGTACCTTAACAAGACTAAGTCAAATTGACAACCCTAAGTAAGTTGTATTGTAATCTTAGTCTGCATTTCTACTTGTAATATTTAAAGTCTGTAAAAATGTAAAAGAGCAGACTGGAGTCTTTTTCTATAAACAGTGTCAAGCCTAAGAATTCTATCTGGAAGAAGATCAAGAAGATCATGCTTCAGAAGAATTATGAAGAAGCTTGGAGTTGAATAAATCTGTTTTAGGAAAAATATTCTAAGTCAAGATCTCTACAAGTCACAGATTTAGTGTTATAGAGAAGTCATTCGAGAACTCCATAATGACTTATAGAGAACTCAGGAAAGCTTATAGAGAACTCAGAGATATCGATAATCCAAATTAAGGACATGAAGATTGGATATATCGATAAGTCATTTCTTCACTAGAGAACTCAGAGTTATCGACAAGTCAACATTCATTAGAGAACTCTGAGTTATCGATAAGTCAAATTCCACTAGAGAACTCAGAGATGTCGATAAGCCAAAATTTACTAGAGAACTATGAGTTATCGACAAGTCAAATTTGACTAGAGAACTCTGAGTTATCGATAAGTCAATAAGCCACTAGAGAACTCAAAGATATCGATAAGTCAAAGTGAAGATTTGAAGACTAGAGATCTCGACAAGCCAAATTCTCTTATAGAGAAATGGGAGATCTCTACAAGCCAAATTAACTATAGAGTACTAGAGATCTCGATAAGCCAATATACTTATCGAGATGTCAAGTTCTCTATAGATCAAACTGGAGATCTCGGGGTAAAATCTCAAAGTACAAAATTGCAGATTAGTTCAATATCCAAGATTAACAATCAACAAACAATCCAAACAGCTGGATTGACAAGTCTACAAAAAGTAGCTTGAAGGATGTGCAAGATAAATGGTGAAGATTAACTGACAAAGGAAGATCAAAATAATCACAGGATGCTAAAGATATGCTAAGCCAGAAATAGAAGATATATTTTTCTATAAATGGAAAAGACAAGTGACTATTTACAAAAGCTAATAGTATGTCTTATTGTACTCTGTGTAAACCATCAGTTAACTAAATTATAAAGTTAACACTGGTCTTTTAGTCAGAAGTAACATTTTAAGATAGAAAATCTTGTAACTCTCCCAAGGAGAAGCTAAGCTCTTTATCAACAAAGAGCCTAGAAATTTTGTAGCAAAACATTCTTAATTTTAATATAAAATTAAGTGAGTTTTGAAGATATGTGTTCTTTATTCATGTAAATTTAATTTATGCATGAACACACTTTCATTACAAGATTTAATTTATTTTGTTCAACCATAAAATATTCAAGAAAAGCTTAAAAATAGTAAAACACATTCGCCCCCTGTGTGTTATTCATTTTCTAACGGGTAACATATGGAGATTATACAAAAGGTGTGGATATTGAAGAGAGTGGGTGTAGGAGATGAAGTAGAGTTCTAATCCAAGTAAAATTGTGTAAGTGTGTGTATATGTAGATAATGATTATCTCCCCATTTTATCTTGTTTAACCATCCTCATATAGCTCACAGGTTGCTACAATTAAGCCACATCCTTGCTGCTTGTTGCTGGAAAATAGGAGATGTAGTTTAACCTCCCTTCTATTTTTAAGGGTTGTTATTTGATTTAGTTTAGTTGTTGTTCTATTCCCGTCCATCTACCCCACTCCCGTCGTGTCGACTGTTCCCATTGGTTCCTTTTGTGTCAGCAGAAACTCTTTACGTCGAAGTCATCATGTTTAGTAATCTTCATGTCCTGACGGGTGAAAATCCGGTACCAACATTTGCCCCTAATTTTATTGGAAGTGTTCAATACCCAATGAAATTATCTTCAATCCTTGTTCATGTCAATTCTAAGTCTAGTGTCACCATCTTCAAAGAATAACTTGCTCTCACACACACTTCAGTCGATTTGATTATAGATATGTTTCTTGTCTAACCAGGACTCGAAATACCACATGCCAAGTTACTATCAGGTTGACGCGTGCAACTTCTATACACGTTGATGTATACATGAGTTATATATTAACTTCTTTGCAATAGTTTTCTCTTAAATTTTTGATCTAATATTTCATCTATTCGGCTTATGGCTCAAGTTGTATGTGCATTTTCTTGATCTATCGTTGTAATGTCTTGATCTTCTTAGGTCGTGCAGTTACTGTCTTGATAAGTATGTACCTTCATATTGACTTTTTATTTCGATGAAGTAATCAAACCTTGCCGAGTAGACTTGCACGTAGATGTGCTTGTTGTTATCTAGTTTATCATAAACCAATTGTCCAGCCATTGTACATGTCTCGCAATGATGTGAACATTCTCGGTTGTTTGGAGTTACGCAAAGTTGCATTCAAGTTGTTTTTATATTGCGATGTTTGTAAAATCGGCATATGTGTGTACTCTTCGATCTCGTTTGTCACAAATTGTTGGGTGTTTTACTTGTTGCCTCACTTTTGTAGTCTTCATGATGTTGTTGATTAATTGTACTCGTTTTTGTCTCATATATGTATGTTGTTCAAGATACTTTACTTGCTCGCCATGTTCATTAATCTCGTTTGAAGGAAGTCGTTGCTCTTAAGGTGTGGAGAATGTGCGAAACATATAACAACAGTCCAATATGAAGCATACTTGATTTGAAAGTGCAAAAGTTAGAAAAAAAGCTAACCTGATGTCACTATTGTTGCAACCTAAAGAAGCCAACTGTTCTGAGAAGATTCGTGTAATACCAAATTAGGTTGCTTCAATTTTGAAGATATATATGAGAATGGAGATCATGGGATATTGTTGAATCAATGAAGATCTATAATGAGTCTTTCCCGGATGATGCCTTCCCGATAGACGATCTTGATAACCTTGGTAGTGAAAACGCTGAAATGAAGTCTTAGAAATGTACCCATCATTTTGATTTCTTTTTGTTATTTTGTTTATCTCCGTTGATGCTGTAATTTGCTAGTTGAAGCAAAACTAATCATTTTATAGTATAAACTAAAAGATTTTCCGTCAGGTGATTGTCATCCTGTAATATTTTTATTTTCAAGTACGATATCGATGTTGCACAATTATGTATGCTTCACGAGGCTGTTAGTAGGACCTTGTGAATTCCATATTGAGCACTTATCTTGAAGAGGTCACTGTCATATAATGAACCACAGCTAGCTTAATTCTCAATTATAACCATTTTTTGTATTAGTTTGTCATATCTTATTCTTGTTCATTTGTCAAGTCATAACTTCGTTGTACACGTTTACCAGACGTAGTATTGCAGTATAATTTAAAGTCCTTATGGACGTAAGGTAATTGCAAAGTGCATGATCTTTAGATCACATACAAACATGGTTTACCAAGAGAAAATATATTCTCGTCTAATGAGTATTTTGTCAACATATTCGATTTGACAATTATATCTTAGTCATGTTATCATCCCAAGATAGTGAAAGAATTATCATAGTGAGTCTTGTCTGCTCACTTTATGTCGATTGAATAACTATTATGAAGTGTCCTTATTTTTTATGTTTCTCGTTATGTATTACACGTGTCGTGAATTGTTATGTCAGTTGTATTGTTTGTTATAATACATCGGTGCATGCACTCGTAGAGTTGCTAAGAGGCCTTTCCCTCTTGAAGCTCACCTATTATTCGTAGTTTCTATATTAAAATAAATAAATCAGGATGTTATGTCCATCGTTGTATTTAATGTTGGTAAGGGTTTGCCCCTGTCGATATATCGTAGTAGGATGATCAGTCCTTTCAAAGTAATAGAGTTGGGATATTATGTCCCTCATCTATTATGTGGGGTATTTCCCCATGCGTCATACTTGTTATGTATTTGCATCATGTATGATATGTAATGCAAATGACTTAACTAAATGCAAGACGTAAAGGTCATATTATAGGTCTAATATATGTATTAAGAAATTGCAAAAATTATATAAGATGTATTGTATTGAACATGTATAATCAAACATACTTTCATATAATACATATCGATTGCAAAGAAGATATCATGTATTATCGAAGGCAAATATATTTCATACTTGTTAAAATAAAATACAAAGAAGAAAGTACATCATAGAGGAACGTACCATTCTTGAGTTATTGAAAACAGATTGTTACAAAGACATTAAACATGATACGACTTCAAATGGATTGCATTTCATCTTCCCAAGATTTGGTTCTCGTCCATTGTTATAATGTAGTAAGCTCCTCTTTAGTTATGTTGGCAATGATGCATGATCATGTATGTCTCTGAATTTTCCGACATTTCTGTTGATTGTATTTAAGAATAACTTTCTTAGGATAAGGTAATCTTGTTGAAGTTTTATAATTCACACATTATTGTTGTAACTTTTAGGCACTCATTGTAGATACAAGACCACTCATATTTTTACCATATAATAACATTCGTCGATTGTATCCAAGTCATGGACGAGTTCCTTACTGTTGTCATCTTCTGTCAATCAGCCTTAGTTTTAAGCTTGCTTAGTTTCCAAACATCCTTATAATAATATCATAGTTGATTTCATTCTTAGCACACTTATTACATCTTTGTCGAGATGTTGGATGTTATTTGTTAAGTAATCTTTGAGTTGTTGTATTCAAGCTGTCGTGTTAGTGTCAGGTTTTAACTTTCCTGATTTTTTTAAGGTGTCATCTCCATCAACTATTGGTTTGGAGACGTCTATGATCGGAATATTGAATATTTTGAGATGTCTAAATATTTCTCATATTCCAGCTTAGACGTTAAATTGTAAATAGGACTCTCTTGGAACTCGTCTTATATCGAATACATGAAATTCAACTTGTAGAATATTGATTTTTTTGTTTAAGCTAGATTTTTCCCGTCTTCTGTTCTTCACATTTGTTGAAATGGTTCATATTCAGTGAAAGATCGTGACTGCATGTTGTCCACTTTCTGGAATTCCGCAGTTGTCAACTTTCTGGATTCCTGCAGTTCTCAAGCCGATTTTCAATGTGTCGTTCATGTCCTTGTTGTTCATCTCCTTAAAGTCATGACATATAGAGTATGCTTTGGTGCCCCCTTGTGGCGATTTTAAGACAAGTCTCAATCATGTCCATTAACATTTGGAGATGTCATGTATTGCTCCACTTTTCCGTTCAATTGTGTCAAAAGACTTGGATTGAAATCAGCCACAAAATCATCAGAGCTTGTGAGATCATAGTTGTCAAGCATACCTTTAATTGTGAAGGCTTCTTCATGTTGCTCCATTCAATAGAATCTTTTATTTCGTTGTAGTATGTCGTGGAACATTCCGCACTTACCTAATGAATATGAAATGAAGTTTTTCCAAGAAGTTAGTCATCATGTCAATATTTGGACGTCTTTGGATGATGTTGGAGATGTCAACTCAAGAGTATTAGTCAAGTGTTTTACATGATCAACCATGTTTCTAGAGTTCCATGAATGTGGGGGTAGTCGTTTCGGAGGTGTCGTCTCCCTCTTATCGTACTCATCCTCACATCTCGACATGTACTCTGTCATGTAGCCTTTCTTGAAGAGTACTTGAATTTCCCTTCTCAATGTTGCGCATTCATGTGTCTTGTCTTCATAGTAATCTTGAAGGTAATATTTTAGTTCTAATTTTACGTAGGCTCGTTGGTTATCATTTTTAGATGACATCACACACATCCGACTCATACTTTCTCACATGTATTTTATTTAGCTAGTCGATATTGTTGATGCAATAATTACATAAGAAGATATCATGATGAATTAGTTATAAAATAATTTATGTTTAGAAGTATATTACTAATGACAAAAGCATTATTCATTGATCATAAAACAAGTACATTTAGATATGAAATAACAAAG
The DNA here is from genome assembly GCF_009905375.1 of Apium graveolens. Classification (NCBI taxonomy): domain Eukaryota; kingdom Viridiplantae; phylum Streptophyta; class Magnoliopsida; order Apiales; family Apiaceae; genus Apium; species Apium graveolens. The sequence continues at coordinate 199,139,045 of NC_133647.1, forward strand.
ATAACAAATATAAGAATAAAAATAACATACGAACATGAAATATGTTCAATCAGAATTTACTTTGATTTGTCAAGTACAAGCTAACTTACGTCTGGACATAAGGTATTGATTGATTAATACGACAACATTCAATACCTATTACATAATGACAAGAAATTGTGATCGTATGACGTAGACATGCATGTTTAACAACTACTTGTAAATTTAAGGTGACATTGATGCATATAGAAATATTTATGTCTCATTATGTCATCACAATTTGAGAGCCTAAAAAATATTTGTGAAGTTTTAAGGGCAAAATAACAAGAATCAACATGACATCATGATATGTGAACAACATGCATCAATGATATGTCCAAAATATAGTTAACGTTAATAAGTATGTGAATGATATCATGCCTAAATAAAGTAACCGATATTATATTTTACATGAGTGGAACATGGATCAATGTATCATAACAAAACATCAACCAAACATCTAATGAAATTCATCAATGAAACAACATGATGACATTATGGGCATCAAATGAACTCAATTCAACGCAAAAGATAGAAATTGAAAGCAAGTCTAGCAAATTGAAGATAACTAGCATAGTGTTTTTAGGATTTATTTAGAAGTAACTGGGAATAAAAAAGAAATGACAGAGAAGTATGAAAAGAGATTACTTGTAGTGCCTTCAAATGGAGAACAATTCAACTCCTTTGAACATGTTTGCCGTCAAGTCTGGATAACTTGTCGTCTTCTCATTTCCAATTTGATCTTTAAACATCTTGTTGACATGTTGTTAAAATCTTGCACCGACACTCATAAGGCCAAATGTCATGGCCAAGTAGCAATAGATGCCCCTATCCGTTAGAAAAGTCATCTTATCTCTATTTGGATGATAGGCTTGAATCTAGTTATGACCATTTATGCATCCATAAATGTCAAGAGTTTATATCATGTCATCGCGTCGATTAACATGTTAAGAGTGCATGTCTAACCATCATGTTGATCAATATGTTAAGAGTTTGTGTCATGCTGTCATGTTGATCATAATGTCATTGATTAACTAATTTATGTTCAGTTTTTATTTGATATGTACATCGTATGGGTTGTCATTCAATTTATATGTGATCACGTCAGGGTTGGTATCTATCATTACATCATGTTCCCAAGCGAAGGCGTTCACTATTTTCGTCAGAAAATCAATCAAATTGAACTCCATCTTTGGTGTCACATCATGTCCAATAACAACAACCATGTCCCCTATCATTAAGCTGACATTAACCAAGTTTTTTAAAATCATCGCAACAACTAGTGGGTGTTATGGCTCTTGTCATCATGTTTTTAGTTTCCTTTCATGTAAATATTATATTCAACTCAGGTTAGAGTCGTTGGACACCTTCAGAAATGTCACTAACTTATACTGAGTCGTCGTATTGATATTCATGTCAATATGTAATTCCGACAAGCTGTTGATGTCGGACACCATCTTTAGGTGTAGATCATGTTGGTATCTAGACATGTCATCAAAATATGTATGTCTTTGTATAAAATTGATGTCGTCCTCTTATTCTTCGTTCATAGAGTAGCCTCACACTCATACTTAAGAAAGATAACAGCCTCTCGAGTCGTGTGTTGTCGACTTCCTACTAGAATGATGGTAATTTTCAGAATCTTCATGTCCGCCTTCTTCAAATCTGATTTGCACCATGGCTTTGACATGTTATTTTCTTTTCGTACTCCAATTCGTAGGGTTCTCAAGGAGAATGATAAGAGTTTCCTCCATACGGCGTTGTTTTTCATCATCGTAGATGTCGTCCACGTCTAGTTGTCGTACCACACTTTATATTATCCACCTTGTTTTATGATTTCATAGAGCCAAGCTTCGTCTTGAGTGCCTTCTTTTCTGAATAAAACATTCATGTCATATTGAAGCTTTGTAAGGAATGAAACCATGTCTCTGTTTATATCCACGTTATCACCTTAATTTGTCGTCATACCTTCATGTGTGGAATCATCACCCATGTTGAAAATCATATAGACTCTTAGCTAATTTCCCACCGACGGCGCCAATTGTTTTTACCAAAATTTGTAGGTTAAAAGTTAAGTCTAATAGATTTAATCATGGAAAAGCGTAAAAAGAAAAGTGATCGACATATGCAAAAAATAAATGGACGCGAATAATTGGTGACGCGGAAAACCCTTGTGAAAGGATAAAAACCACGAGTGGGACGATACCCGGCCGAAATAATTCCTTTATAATGATATCAAGATGATTACAAGTGATTACATTCAATGTAATGATAATAAGACATGGCGGAAAACACTTTCATCGAGTATCAGTCTGGACGTGTCGAATGTCGGCTTGAATGTGTCGAGTGTGCAGTTTGTGCTCGTCGATCATGTAGACCCACTCGTCGGCTGAGAGAAAATATGATATATATATATATGATGTTGCAAGTGATTACAATCAATAAAATAGCAAGGAAAATAATATAAAACTTCTGATTTGAGTGTGGAAATTTGATGTGAAAAGAGAGGATTTTTCTTGAGGTAGAAATGTATAGTATGGTATGTAGATGTAGATTATTTAAGGGATAATTATCAAGAGATATTTCAAAATACATATTCCGAGCTAATATTTGAGGTGAGAAGCTAGGTAGTAGAGAGAGAGAGTTAGTGTTTTGTGTAAATATAAGTGTAAAAATTATATATATATATATAGGTAACGTATTGTGGCGCCCCAAAATCCGGGGTCAGGGATCTCGGAGGCCACGCCATCTAAACCACTACAAACCACATATCTCACGCCACAATATATAAATACTCACACCTTACAAACCCACACTTAACACACACACACACACACACACACTTACAGGTTATTGTCTTGGAAACGAACCATTCATAACTAGAGTAAATCAAATCACAAAGTGATAATTATTACAACCAAAAAGTAATTAAGTCTTACCGGAGAGTAACCTTTAAGTAAGGCTAGTCCATCGTCCAAATATACGTTTCTTGTTTATTACCTTACATAAGTCATACGTATAAATAAGCCGAACTAAAAACAACTGAAAACCAATCCAACTTATTCGGACTACCTGCGGTACAGCACCAAACAACCTACGGTACAGCTGGCCATTTCCTACCCATTTCCTGGTTGTGGTTCTCATGGTAGGCATCTTGATTCACTGTTGTGTTTTGTCAATTTAAGAAAACAAGTGTGAGCTATAATGCCCAACATAATAATGTACAGTATGAAAATGACTGTAATGGTAAACTTACGTAAAACATCTTATAATTACGTTTTATTCGAACATAGTTTTCCTTGGTGATACACACCTTCTTATGAAAACAATCCTTTAGTGGATTTTATTATCCTGCGAATGCCTTAAAAGTAAACCCAGCACCTAGGCTCGGGTTACGGTATTGCATCACAATTCCAATTGGAAGAATAGGACCCTCGTTGGAGCCACCGCATACGATGATCAGTCGTACTACGATAAAAGTAACCTTTTCTAAGAGTAGAAGGACGACACCTTCGTATCCCGGTTATCACCCTTGCCGCATACGGGCTATGTGTAATATCCGGGATATATCGTGTAATTATTTTTGCTATTATACAATTATTATGTGTGTACAGTATCTATTCTGTGAGTTAATTGTTAAATGTTATCTGTACTTGGATATTCAAAAATAATATTAATTGAGTATTTTAATTTTTATATGTCCAAAATAAAATATAGATAATTATCATATCTTCCTAATTATTTTTATGTTGGTTTATGGATTTATAAGAATCATCTGAAATTTCTAAAATCTTTTTCCGAGTATTTAAAATCTATTTTATAAAAAACGGGAACCAACCGACGTCATCCGTTGTTACGTTTTTAGAACCCGAAACTTTTCCGAGAACTCCTTCCTAACCTAATTGTAATATTTCGAGCATATTCCATGTTTCGACTTTTTCGACCCGGCGTACGGTTTGTCCTGCGCGGGTCCCGGCGCAACATTTTCGATACAATATTCGTTTCGGTAAATCAATAAAACTCGTATTTTCGAGAAACGGAGCTTTTTATTAAACTATCACAATTATCACCTCGTATACGTGTAAACAGGCGCTGAGACCAAGACCGTAGTACAAATTGTACTGATTTGGATAATTATCACGAAAACCGATACTGTTTGGATCAGTTTTTATAAATAAACGTACCGTTTTATATCTGGAATGATCCAACGGGATACTAATTTTTCGTAATTATAAATAGCCTTTTACCGTATTTTATTTCGTATCAAAATCATTTGCAGATAGTTAATTCTATAATTTTCAGAGAAAACCCTAATTACTAAACTGTTCTAAGAATCAAACAGCAAAACGAAGGCGTTACCGATCTCTGTTTTCAAAGCTTGAGTAACCAAAACGAAGGATTTGAAGTGTTCTATCAGATTCTGAGCTTTGTTTCACTGCAGAACCAAAGGTTTATTTTCTGAAAATTTATTTATTTTCGAATTAAAATTATTAAAAATATGAATTTTTGTTCGGATGATTGTTTGTATGATTTGATGATTGCATGTTGTAGAGCTTGTTTTCCTGATGATTTTCATAAGTCATACGTCTGATTTGGAGTTTAATAACATGTTCAAATTTGAGTTTGATTTTCGAATTTTAAAATTAGGGTTTATAAACCCGTATGAATGTTCTTAATTAAAATTTGGGGGTTTCTTATTCTGTGATAGATTGATGTTGTATTATAGTGGGTTGTGTTCTCTGTGAAATTTGCAATCTAGTCGTATAAGTTTCATGAATCAACGAGGTCTGTAAAAGAGGGAGTTAGGTTTTAAAGTTTTCGTAGAACTCGCCGGAAACCGGCGAGATTCTTGATCATTTTCCGGCTAATTCTGGGATGATTAGAATGAATTGAAGGCATGGTTGTGTTCCTTATGAAGTATAGATTAAATCTGGAGTTTGTGGTGGTGGTAGGAGGCCGGAGTTGAGTTCTCCGGCGAACCCGACTATTTTCCGGCGAAGGGCTGGAAAATTGCAGTTTGGTACCCCAACTTTTGAAAACGATGAAGTTAAGTCCCTGAACTTTCCAGAGTTTGCAAAAGTTGGATTCATGTTTTAAAAATATTTAAAAATCATATTTCCTATTTATTTTTATTATAAAAATTCATTTTAATTTCTGAAAATTCGAAAAATTAGTATTTTAATTCCGAAAATTATTTTTAATTCAAAAATAAATATGAATTAATTAGTTAATTAATTTCAGTTAATTTTTAATTGATTAATTGGTCAATTAATTCGAAAATTAATTGATTAATTGATTTAATTAATTATTAATTGATTTTAATTACTTATTTAATTAGATTTAATTATTTAGAAATGATTTAAAAATTCCGAAAAATAGTTTCGAGTTTTAAAATATATTCTAAATTATTTTCAAGGCTCGATAATTATTCTAAATTAGTTCGGAGCCAGAATTGGCCAATCGAACCCTGTTTATTACTCCAAAATTGATCCAACGACACGTTTTAATTCCGAAAAATGTTTTAAAATCATTTTAAGTAACCGAAAGCCTGTTATGACCCGAGACATCTTTATAAATGGGATGGCATTGATTATTTAACGTGTTATGTGTTATATGTGACTTGTAGGTTGACTGTAGGTCTATATGTTCGGTGATTACTTGTTTATAGCGTAACTTTCAATCCGTTAATCGGATTTGAGTAAAACGAAGGGTAGATAGAATTGTATGTCGAATAGAATGGTATGAGTTCAAATATTAATAGATACTTATGATGCCTAGCAGAGTAAGCAAGGCGTAAGAAAGAGAAGCAGGTGATCAGAAAATAGAATTGACATGTAGAAAATATCGCAAGTGATCAGAGGATAGAAGCGAGGCATAAGAGAAACAGACGAGTGATTGTTGAATGGGGTCATTAGACAAGTACAAGTGAAGTTGAAATCGATTATGATAAGGCAAGTATTTTAAACCTTTCTCAAAATACAATGCAAATATTTCTAAATTCTCTTGTGACATATTGTTTAATACCCAAAATAGTTCTGTTTTATACTGTACACATTTTGAATCCTTCAGCCTTGAACCCGAGCCACAGCATTTGATCTTTGAGCCGTAAGCCTTATTCTTTGTAAACCATTTCTTGTTGATTTACCAGATACTAAACCACACAAATAAGATACTACTCCACAAATATATATCCATCATATATATACCAAACACTGGAACAGAATTGTTTACACATACAGACACTTTTATACTCAACCATACCTTGTGATATCAAAGTACTAAAACCTTGTCAAAACACTATTCATCTAATATCCGATTATCCTACCGGCTGAGGCCACTTCTTTTATGTATTTTGACATACCCTTTTTGGTAACTATGAATTTTTACCATGCTCTTTTACAAATGTTTTATGGTTATTGATTATGATCTGATTTTATTGAACTCTATTGCTTATCATATTGAAATGCTTTAGAATTGGATAGTTTTCTTTGTGTGGACCAGATTCGTGGTCAGACCATATCGATGGTCAAGTTAGGCCAATGTGTGCCTTGGATCCAGTAGTTAGAGCAGTGTTGTGTGCTTTGCTCGGGGTTAGTGCGTGACTGATCAGCAGCCTAACCTTGGTTTTAAAAACTTAAAATGAATATCCAATTTCATTGACTGTTTAACAGGAAACTTGATTCTTTTGAATCGCCTCGTTTATTATTATTTAACCTCAGTTATTGATAATATGACTTGCTGAGCTAGTTAGCTCACTCTTGCGAACCTTTTTATGTATTCTACAGTTAAGAAGGATACGGTTGATAGCGAGGTTTCCCAGTTCAATGTTCGAGCTAGGATTCCAGATTATGATTGATCGAGCTAGTTGGAGCTTAATGCAGTATTGAGATAGTAAGGTTGTAAGAATAATTTCATATCAGTTGTAAATTAAATTAGTTGGGATTGGTACGTTGTAATAAAAGTTAAGGTTGTGGCTTGTTTTCATACTTTAACCTGTTGCGGTCTGTGGTTATGTAAAGCAGGGTCATTATAAATAATATTTTATATATACAGGTTTATATCTTGATTATGTGTTGTGGACCCCAAACTTCTGACCCGGGTTTGGAGGGCGCCACAGGTTGGTATCAGAGCTACAGGTTATAAGTCACTGAAACAAGCCTAGATTGTCGGGATTGGGTAGAGGGTTAGGATTAGGAATAGGAAATAGAAAGATAGGTCATTGTGAGGTTGAGTGCGACTGTATAGTATATCTCTGGCACGGTTCGTGTTGCGATTCGGGATTCTTGACTAGCGACGTGATATCCAGGCAACGGCAATGGCAGATCCTGATTTCCCTGCATCAACTGATTGTTTGGAACCTTCCGTTTAAGGATCGTCATCTTCTCCCAGATTCAATTTGCGCCTTGATCTTCCATCAGTATTAGCGGTATTACCTTCTGTTATGATAGTTGCGCCTCTCCAAGTTATTCAACGCTATTCTATCATCTCTCGATATGAGACTACCTATTCAAGAACCTTCATTTGCTATTCTTGTTCTTTTGAACATTCAACTATGAATGTATCTTTTCTGTCTATTATATACCATATTCTACATCCTTAGTTTAAAAACCTTTCCAACGAAACAACAGCGTTTGCGAGAAGGGACGCGATAGCGGCAGTAAACGGTGAGTATTGAGATATAAATTAAGGTGAGAAGGAGTTTAGAAAGAAGATTCAAGTGTTCTGGAGGATGGCTGTATCCGGTTAAAAGAAGCTATTAGTAATTAGGCCACTCATGACTAGCTTGTGAAATGAAGTAGAAAAGTGTTGAAAAGAGAGAGTTAGAGGAGATTAGGGATCTGAAGATTTCTTGAGATTAGAAAATGGTGTTGTAATGATGTGATAAACATTTTAACAAGATTATGTGACATTAGCTGACTTGTTGACTATTGGATAATCTGTTCCACTCAATGATTGCAAAGTGGTTAACGGGAGTACTACCAGTATGGGAGCCTTAATGTGAAGCTACGAATAAGATAATGTGCAACGACAGCGGAAGTTTTCATTGATTACGGAAAGTAATAGACCTAATGAAGGAAAGGAGATAAATGAAAGTGAATGGATCTTTGGGTGATCATTTCTTTAACTTGGTATCTGGTCATAAGAAGGAAAACAACCAACTCATACAGTAAGGACAACCGGAGGTGTGATTTTCAAAATTTTCAAAATTTTTTAACAAGTTTTCGAAAAAGATTTTTCCTCACAAAATTTCTAAAAGCCTTTTGAATAAAATAAGTTTTAAACCTTGGTTGTCAAGTTACTACTTGAGTTTCTTATTTGTTAAAAGACCCGAATTATCTGGAAGGATGTTGTTTCAGACTCAGTATTGTTAATTCGGAGAATGAGGTAACCTGCAATTATGAAGAAGTGAGTGCAAGTATTGTTTGATAGGATTAACAACAGAACCAGCGTACGGAATAACTATTCATCCAATTACTGGAATTATCAGAGTTCGAAGAATTCATTGATTAAACGGAAGCCTGAGCATGACCGAAGAAGATTGGGAAAATTTCCAGACTTTTCTAAAGGAAGAATATTATTAATAAAATGATCGTTATGTTGAATGATTTACGGTTATTCCAAATTAAAAAGAGGAAACTCAAGGTTATCTGATAAGAATGCCATTATGATCAAATTGTTAAAGTATTATACGTGTAGGTGCGACGTTATAGACGCGAGACTTAACGAGTAAGAATCTACCATAATGCTTAGTTGCGAAGGCATTTTAGCATACTTCTAAAGTTGTTATGTGACACAATTGGGAAATGATTGAGCAAGCTCGAAAGATGATTACAAGTGAAATGTGGATGGTGACCAATGGTACCATCCTCGTCCTCAACATTACAGCGTATATTTCTTTTTAATTCCTAAAATGTCTGAACTCCTTTTCTTAATAAATTCTTTCTGATAATATCAAAAAGAAGGATTTTGCATTCCTTTCAAATTTAATTGTTCCCCTCGGGTTTTGTTTTCTGATTGGGACAAACAGTGTTATGATGAGACACTTTGTCGGAATGACGAAGAGTCGGGTGGGACGCCACCTAATCATGTGCTGTATGCCATACGGTATGAAAGACTGACCATCTTAAGTACCAATGTGGTTGTCTTATTCATATTCAAATCATTACTTCTTCTTTCTTTTCAACTCTAAGTTTATTAAAATTGTGAATCCTTCTAGTTGTTTCGTTGTACCGTTGTTCTTTGCGAGAGCTTTTTAAATAAAAGTCAACATATTATACACCCAGCGGGCAAAATCTCATCTACCTCTCATGCATGAAAAGGAAACAAGGGTATATGGTGAGAATTGCAAATCACTGGCCCTAGCCAGGGATGCATTATGAGTCAAAGGAATCTACTTCAATAAGGGATACATCTCCAAGAACGAGAATTTGCGATATGTTATTTAGAATATGGATGTGATGACGTGGAAGATTATTGCGGATACCTTATGTGTTAAAGTATTGAAAGATGTGGGACCAATTGGATCGTATATCTCTCAAGGTTTTATTGATAAGATGAATTATCCTGTCGAATCAATAAGTTTATGACTAAAGGAATAGCAAGTTAAGAACGTGCAGTTATTAAATAAGTAAGTACCAATGGCGGAATCGATATTTCTGGCAATAAGCTGTGAAGAATTGATATCATTTGAGATAAGAGGATTTGACATTATTCTAAGAAGTGGATTAACTATTCAAGTGTGATGCCCAGGTAGACCTTCGTGATGGAAGATAGTTCTGAAGACGCCAAATGAGAACATGAAGAAGTTTAAAGGACAAAGGAAAGTAAAGAACTTGTTAAGAACGATTTAAGATTACAGCGACCAGAATATAAGTGCTATGGCGATTATAAATAAGAGTCAGGAGCAAACCGAACTTGAAGATTTTACAGTCTCAAGATATGTTTCCAGATGAGTTACCAATATTTCCTTTAGATAAAGAAAATGCATTTATGATTGATGTGACACCTGAAATGAAGCCAGTGTCCAAAGCCCCGCACAGAATGGCACCAGATAAAATAAAGAAGTTACTAGAGGAAATGTAGGAGATAAATAGAAGAAAAAGCAACTGGACCTAGCATACCCCTTAAAGTGCCCTAGCACGATGTGTTAATAAGAAAGATGAAAGTGTGAGATTATATGTTAGCGAAAGCTCAACAAGGTTACTCTCAAAAGCAGATATCTGTTATCTCGAACCAATGATTTGTTTAATTAAATGAACGAAGCAAGGTATTTTTATAAGATTGATTTGAGACTGGGTATATTACCAAGTGAAAATTTAACTTATAGACGTATCAAAGATAATTTTCAGAACTCAGTACTGTTGTTATAAAATTCTAGAAATGTTAGTGGGATGAACTGATATACCAGTGATATTTAAATTTGATGAGTAGAATTTTGAAGGAAGAATTTGGATAGGATATACTTGTGTTAATTAAGAAGAACCATGCAACTTATACAATGATAGCTGAGGAGTCAAAGAAGAAAGAAGCGGTATAAAAAGAGTTTACCAGGTGAAAACTTTAATGGCAGGAGGTATAATTCTTAGTATAGACAGTCAGTAAGGAGGAGACAAAAGGGGATTCAGCAGAAAATTTAAAGATAGTATGAATAAAGAAAGACCAGAAGCACCAACAAAAGTAAGAAGTTTTATCATGGGCCGGTATTATTGGAAATTTGTGCAAGATTTCTTGAAAGTTGTAATATTCGAGATGAAGTTAACCAGGAAAAGCAAGAAGATTATATGAAATGGAGAAGGGTGAAGAAAGTTTTGCGGAGTTAAATGAAAGAATGGTTACAACACCTATTTTATCACTTTGAAAGCATCAGGGAGATTTGGTAGTTTATAGTGATACTTCTCGTAAGGGAATAGGATGTGTGTTGACGCAAAACAATAAAGTTATTGCATATGCATCCAGACAACCGAAACCTTATGAGCAGAAGTACCCTACTCATAACTGGGGATTAAAAGCAACAATAATATTCATTTTGAAAGATTGGGAAATATTTTAAGTATAGAGAAAGATGTGAGATATATACGGACCACAAGAGTTGAAGTATGAACTCTCGAGGAAAAGCAAATGTAGTGGCAAGAGATGAGCAAGAAGGAGAGAGAATGAACATAGAGACTGTACGAGAAGAATTATCTATGGAATTCTAGAAGTTGGAATTGGAAGTCAGAGTGCATAATCCAAAAAGGAGTAAGAATGTATAAGTATAACTTTTCAATCAGAATTGTTAAAGAAGTGTCAGGAAGAGGTAATGAATCAGGATATAAATCATTTAGTATGGGAAGAATAGTGCACGCAAAAAGGACGATCAAGGTATTCTTAGGTTTTCTTCTAGAACTTGGATTCCACCAGTGATGGAATTGAAGGATGAAATTTTACAGGCAGCTCATAATTCGAGGTATTCAATCCATTCAGGGAGTACCAATATGTATAGAGATTTAAAGGAAATTATAGGTGGTTAGATATGAAGTGGGGAATTGCAGAATGAATTAGCAGATGTTATATATGTCAACAGAGTTAAAGTAGAGCATCGGAGATCAAGTGGATTGTTACAGTCATTGGAAGTTCCAGAGTGGAAGTGGGAGCATATCACCATGGATTTCATAGTTGGGGTTACCAAGCACAAAAACTAATCATGATGCTATTTGGCTTATAGTGGATAGATTTACCAAGCCAGCTCATTTTTTGCTTATAAACGAAAGATTTTTGCTCGATAAGTTGATCCATATGTGCCTGAAGGAAATTGTAGTTCGTCATGAAATTCTTGTGTCTATCATATCTGATCGAGATCCAAGATTTAATTCGAGATTTTGGAAGAGTTTTCAAGAATGTTTAGGAACAAGATTGAATATGAGTACAGATTATCACCCAGAGACGGATGGCCAAAGTGAAAGAATAATCCAGACAATAGAAGACTTATTACGTATTTGTGCTATTGATTTCAAAGGAAATTGGGGCGAGCATTTACCTCTAATAGAATTTGCTTGCAACAACAGTTATCACGCTAGTATCGGGATGTCACCCTAAGAAGCTCTTTATGGACGCAAATACAGATCTCTAGTGTATTAAGACGGAGCAGTAGAGCGTAAAATACTTGGACCTGAATTAATACAGCAGACAAAGGAAGTTATTGAAGTTATCCAGAAGAGATTGATAGCCGTACCAGACCGTCAAAGGAAATAAACAGATCAATCAAGGAAAGACATGGAATTCGAAGAAGGAAGCTTAGTACTACTGAAAGTAGCGCCGTGGAAGGGATTAACGAGGTTTGGAAAGAAAGAAAAACCGAGCCTAAGATATGTCGGACCTTTTGAAATCTTAAAGCACGTTGGCAAAATAGCTTTCGAGTTAACGTTACCTCCGCACATGGAGCACATTCATAATATTTTTCACATATCAATGCTTAAGAAATATAATCCAGACTCCAGGCATGTAATAGATTATGAGCCAATAGAGCTTCAGGCACATTTGTCATATGTAGAGAATCCGGTAGAGATTCTAGAGAATAGAGAGAAAATATTGAGGAATAAAGTGGTAAAGTTAGTAAGAGTATTGTGGAGAAACCCAAAGGTTGAAGAGTCAACCTGGGAGTTAGAAAGTGATAGAGAGAAAAGTACCCTCATTTGTTTTCTTAGGAGATTCTGAGGACAGAATCCTTTTAAGGGGGGAAGGATGTAATATCCGGGATATATTGTGTAATTATTTTTGCTATTATACAATTATTATGTGTGTACAGTATCTATTCTGTGAGTTAATTGTTAAATGTTATCTGTACTTGGATATTCAAAAATAATATTAATTGAGTATTTTAATTTTTATATGTCCAAAATAAAATATAGATAATTGTCATATCTTCCTAATTATTTTTATGTTGGGTTATGGATTTATAAGAATCATCTGAAATTTCTAAAATCATTTTCCGAGTATTTAAAATCTATTTTATAAAAACGGGAACCAACCGACGTCATCCGTTTTTACGTTTTTAGAACCCGAAACTTTTCCGAGAACTCCTTCCTAACCTAATTGTAATATTCCGAGCATATTCCATGTTTCGACTTTTTCGATCCGGCGTACGGTTTGTCCTGCGCGGGTCCCGGCGCAACATTTTCGATACAATATTCATTTCGGTAAATCAATAAAACTCGTATTTTTCGAGAAACAGGAGCTTTTTATTAAACTATCACAATTATCACCTCGTAATACGTGTAACCAGGCGCTGAGACCAAGACCGCAGTACAAATTGTACTGATTTGGATAATTATCTCGAAAACCGATACCGTTTGGATCAGTTTTTACAAATAAACGTACCATTTTATATCCGGAATGATCCAACGGGATACTAATTTTCCGTAATTATAAATAGCCTTTTTCCGTATTTTATTTCGTATCAAAATCATTTGCAGATAGTTAATTCTATAATTTTCAGAGAAAAATCCTAATTACATAAACTGTTCTAAGAATCAAACAGCAAAACGAAGGCGTTACCGATCTCTGTTTTCAAAGCTTGAGTAACCAAAACGAAGGATTTGAAGTGTTCTATCAGATTCTGAGCTTTGTTTCACTGCAGAACCAAAGGTTTATTTTCTGAAAATTTATTTATTTTCGAATTAAAATTATTAAAAATATGAATTTTTGTTCGGATGATTGTTTGTATGATTTGATGATTGCATGTTGTAGAGCGTGTTTTCCTGATGATTTTCATATGTCATACGTCTGATTTGGAGTTCAATAACATGTTCAAATTTGAGTTTGATTTTCGAATTTTAAAATTAGGGTTTAGAACCCGTATGAATGTTCTTAATTGAAATTTGGGGGTTTCTTATTCTGCGATAGATTGATGTTGTGTTATAGTGGGTTGTGTTCTCTGTGAAATTTGCAATCTAGTCGTATAAGTTTCATGAATTAACGAGGTCTGTAAAAGAGGAAGTTAGGTTTTAAAGTTTTCGTCGAACTCGCCGGAAACCGGCTAGATTCTTGATCATTTTCCGACTAATTCTGGGATGATTAGAATGAATTGATGGCATGGTTGTGTTCCTTGTGAAGTATAGATTAAATCTGGAGTTTGTGGTGGTGGGAGGAGGCCGGAGTTGAGTTCTCCGGCGAACCCGACTGTTTTCCGGCGAAGGGCTGGAAAATTGCAGTTTAGTACCCCAACTTTTGAAAACGATGAAGTTCAGTCCCTGAACTTTCCAGAGTTTGCAAAAGTTGGATTCCTGTTTTAAAAATATTTAAAAATCATATTTCCTATTTATTTTTATTATAAAAATTCATTTTTAATTTCTGAAAATTCTAAAAATTAGTATTTTAATTCCGAAAATTATTTTTAATTCAAAAATAAATCTGAATTAATTAGTTAATTAATTTCAGTTAATTTTTAATTGATTAATTGGTCAATTAATTCGAAAATTAATTGATTAATTAATTTAATTAATTATTAATTGATTTTAATTACTTATTTAATTAGATTTAATTATTTAGAAATGATTTAAAAATTCTGAAAAATAGTTTTGAGCTTTAAAATATTATTCTAAATTATTTTCAAGGCTCGATAATTATTCTAAAATTATTTCGGAGCCAGAATTGGCCAACCGAACCCTGTTTATTACTCCAAAATTGATCCAACGACCCGTTTTAATTCCGAAAAATGTTTTAAAAATCATTTTAAGTAACCGAAAGCCTGTTTATGACCCGAGACTTCTTTATAAATGGGATGGCATTGATAATTTAACGTGTTATGTGTTATATGTGACTTGTTGGTTGACTGTCGGTCTATATGTTCGGTGATTACTTGTTTATAGCGTAACTTTCAATCCGTTAATCGGATTTGAGTAAAACGAAGGGTAGATAGAAGTGTATGTCGAATAGAATGGTATGAGTTAAATATTAATAGATACTTATGATGCCTAGCAAAGTAAGCAAGGCGTAAGAAAGAGAAGCAGGTGATCAGAAAATAGAATTGACATGTAGAAAATACCGCAAGTGATCAGAGGATAGAAGCGAGGCATAAGAGAAACAGACGAGTGATTGTTGAATGGGGTCATTAGATAAGTACAAGTGAAGTTGAAATCGATTATGATAAGGCAAGTATTTCTAAACCTTTCTCAAAATACAATGCAAATATTTCTAAATTCTCTTGTGACATATTATTAATACCCAAAATAGTTCTGTTTTATACTGTACATATTTTGAATCCTTCAGCCTTGAACCTGAGCCACATCATTTGATCTTTGAGCCGTAAGCCTTATTCTTTGTAAACCATTTCTTGTTGATTTACCAGATACTAAACCACACAAATAAGATACTACTCCACAAATATATATCCATCATATATACCAAACACTGGAACAGAATTGTTTACACATACAGAAACTTTTATACTCAACCATACCTTGCGATATCAAAGTACTAAAACCTTGTAAAAACACTATTCATCTAATATTCGATTATCCTACCGGCTGGAGGCCACTTCTTTTATGTATTTTGACATACCCTTTTTGGTAACTATGAATTTTTACCATGCTCTTTTACAAATGTTTTATGGTTATTGATTATGATCTGGTTTTATTGAACTCTATTATTTATCATATTGAAATGCTTTAGAATTGGATAGTTTTCTTTGTGTGGACCAGATTCGTGGTCAGACCATATCGATGGTCAAGTTAGGCCAATGTGTGCCTTGGATCCAGTAGTTAGAGCAGTGCTGTGTGCTTTGCTCGGGGTTAGTGCGTGACTGATTAGCAGCCTAACCTTGGTTTTAAAAACTTAAAATGAATATCCAATTCTATTGACTGTTTAACAGGAAACTTGATTCTTTTGAATCACCTCATTTATTATTGTTTAACCTCAGTTATTGATAATATGACTTGCTGAGCTAGTTAGCTCACTCTTGCGAATTTTTTTATGTATTCTACAGTTAAGAAGGATACGGTTGATAGCGAGGTTTCTCAGTTCAATGTTTGAGCTAGGATTCCAGATTATGATTGATCGAGCTAGCAAAAGCTTATGGCAGTAGTGAGATAGCAAGGTTGAAGAATATTTTTTTTTACCAGTTGTAAATTAAATTAGTTGGGATATGGTACGTTGTAATAAAAGTTAAGGTGGTGGCTTGTTTTCATACTTTAACCTGTTGCGATCCGTGGTTATGTAAAGCAGGGTCATTACAAATAATATTTTATATATATACAGGTTTATATATTGATTAAGTGTTGTGGACCCCAAACTTCTGACCCGGGTTTGGAGGACGCCACACAAGGCCTATTTCAAAAATTGTAGATACGAGCATGAGCTATTTCTCTTTTTTTGATGGAATCGTATTTTCATTACTTATAAAGTTTCAGAGCATATTACATGATGAATAAATTGAGGAGTATTAGCATGCCATTCATGATAATCTGACATAGAACGAGCCACTTTTGCTAACTCGTGAGCAGCCCTATTCTACTAGTAAAATGCACAAACACTTCATCAAAGTGTTGATTTAACTCTATGCAATCTCTCACAATTGTATGAAAAAACGATCTTCCATCTCCTATCTTGCATGCTCGAGCTAAGACTTGTGAATCAGTTTCAAAGACACACCGCTGGAACCCCTTATCCTTCAACCATGACAGTGTCTCCTTTAGGCACAATGTTTCAGTTTCTCTTCGTGGAACCAACACATCATATCTCGTACTCCTACCTATTATGAACCTGCCATCATCTCTTCAGACCACACTACCCAGACCAATGCATTCAATGTCTGTAAATATTGCAGCATCGATGTTTATTTCAATACACCATATATAGCCTATACCAACACCTTTTTTGGTGTTACAAGCAAAAATGTTACCTAGATCACTAATATTTGATCAAAGGCAACATTTTTTTACATTGCAATAGAGGTTAACCAATGTTACCACATGCATAAGCAAATTGCTGTTGTAATATAAAAAAAGTGTTAGCATTGATATTGAAATAAGTGTTATCATAGAAGTAAAAATTTAGGAGGCAAAGTAAAAACTAACTAGGCGGCTAAATTTTGACATATTTCGGCAACCCAAGACAAAATAACAACCCCTCAATTATTTTATCCAAAAGTAAATTTAAAAACTAAACTCGCTCTCTATCTAGAGTCTCTCTCTCTTAAGGCTATTTCTCTCTCTCTCTCTCTCATCAAACACACACACAAAACATGTTGTCGGTTTCAGAGCTGGAGTTGTTCAGTGATTGGAGTCTTCTCAGTTGGGTTTAAGCAAATTAGGGTTCTAGTAGTTAGGGGCTTGGATCGAATTAGAGTTTTAGGGTTCAAAAAATTGGGGTTTCTTCTCATCGGGTTTAGCGCTTGTAATTATGGCCTTCTTTTCAATCGAGCTTATAGTTTGGTACTTAATTCAATATTTCTTCAGGTATGCCTTCTTTTTTGTCTACTTTTAGTTCATATTTAAGGGTTTGTATTGTTTTTAATTTAGTTTGTGGTTTGATATGTTTGTGATTTTGGTTTGTACACTTTTCTTTAATTCATTTAATACTTGCATATATATTAGCAATTTTATGTCTTTTTAGCTTCTTGAAACCTTAATTGTAATATTGAACAAGTTTGTTTTTGTATAGTTTTTCCCACCCTAATTGTAATATTGAACAAGTTTGTTTTTGTATTGTTTTTCCTGTTTATTATGATTGAATTTGATGATTCTTGATTTACGGGGTATGGGGATTAGTATTGGTGTAACGACCGAGAATTTTGCGTCGTAATTAAGAAAGTAAAGTATGTTTTATGTGATGAGATTATGTGATTAAGTGGTGATTATTTGTCTTATCTGTATACTAGAGTTAAGGAGCGTGGATAAAAACGTTCCAATTTAAAGAGTCAGCTTAGAAGTCAATCTGTGGTTTCGGGCCGTCAGGTAGAACGGAACCCGTCCTAAAATAGAAATTAAATAATATAAAATGTGAATTATATGTGAAGTAAATGAATGAAGTATTTCGTCTTAAGAGACGTGTTGATTGACAAAGGTAATGAGAAGCGTATTCGAAACGCTGAGCGTCGGGCCGTCAGGCTGAACGTGACCCGGTACGCGTAAAAAGGGAATAAAGATTAAAGAGGGATAGATTCTATGATCAGACCTGAGTCGTTTTGTGACTATATGCGTGTGATTGCTAGACTGTGTGCATGATTATATGTTCTATGATAATTTCTGTGAATTTTAAAGGAATTATGTGATTTACATAATGGTTTATTTAACCTTATGTACACAGTCTGGAAAGAGAAAGTTTGAAAGGGCTGCTCGAAGAGAAAATGAAGGAAGAAAGAGGAAGTTTGAAAGCTCTGAGCAAGAGCAAGGAAGTTCAAAGTTCAGAGGAAAGTTTGGAAAGAATGGTGGAGGTCAGAACAAAAAGTTTCAGAAGTTTAGACCCGGGAATGGAGCTCAGAAGAACTGTTTCCAGAAAGCTGGACAACCGGGAAAGGATAGCAGGCCCCAGATGCAAGAATGCAGGAACTGTGGAAAGAAACACCCGGGGAGGTGTAATAAGCTGGATATAACATGTTTTAAGTGCAACCAGAAGGGGCATTATTCTTCGGAATGTTCAAATGAAATAAGGAAGCCTGATTTGGCTTGTTTCAAGTGTGGTAAGGTAGGCCATATGGCTAGGAATTGCAAGGAGCCTGTGCAGAAGGCTAATGTTCTCAGAATTGTTGGACCGCCGTCTCTCCCAGCACCATCAGCTCAACCCAGAGCTAGGACCTTTAACATGTCAATGAAAGATGCGGTGCAAGATGTGGATGTGGTAGCAGGTATGCTTGTCTTAAACTCAGTAGAAGTAAAAGTTTTGATGGATTCTGGAGCGACCAGATCTTTTATTTCTGAAAGCATTCTTGATAAGTTAAATTGTGTTGCGTACCCTCTAGAGCCTAATTTGATTATAGAGGTAGCAAATCAAGAGAAAGTTGTTGTTAATAAGATTTGTCCCGATTGTGATGTGTCTATAGAAGGTCGGCATTTTTCTGCTGACTTAATTCCTTTTAAGTTAGGAGAATTTGAGGTTATTCTAGGAATGGATTGGTTGTCAAATCATGAGGCGCAAATAGAGTGTAAAAGTAAGAAAGTGAAGTTAAAAACCAAGGATGGTGAGGAAGTGATATTTAAAGGAAAGAGGCAAGAGAAGAAATTTCTAACGGTTATTGAGGCGAGAAGATTAATGCGTCAAGGATGCGAAGTTTATTTGGCTCATGTCGTGGACGTGGAGAAAAAATCTGTAAGGATCGACGATATTTCGGTAGTAAGAGATTTTCCGGACGTGTTTCCTGATGAATTGCCTGGACTACCTCCAGACAGAGAGATCGAGTTTACGATTGAATTGGCTCCTGGTACGGAACCAGTGTCGAAAGCTCCCTATCGCATGGCGCCGGTTGAAATGAAGGAATTGGCAGCCCAGTTGCAAGAATTGTTGGACAAAGGAGTAATCCGACCGAGTGTATCCCCGTGAGGCGCACCGGTGTTGTTTGTAAAGAAGAAGGATGGAAGTATGCGATTATGTATCGATTACCGTGAACTGAATAAGTTGACGATCAAGAATAAGTACCCTCTACCGCGGATCGATAACTTGT
This sequence comes from Apium graveolens, assembly GCF_009905375.1. Lineage (NCBI taxonomy): Eukaryota > Viridiplantae > Streptophyta > Magnoliopsida > Apiales > Apiaceae > Apium > Apium graveolens. The sequence goes on from NC_133647.1 coordinate 199,158,696, forward strand.
TTGACCAATTGAAAGGAGCTTCGTGTTTCTCAAAGATTGATTTAAGATCTGGGTATCATCAACTAAAGATCAAAGCGGAAGATATACCCAAGACAGCGTTCCGAACAAGATACGGACATTATGAGTTTTTGGTGATGGCATTTGGCTTGACGAATGCGCCAGCTGCATTTATGGATCTTATGAACAGAGTGTTCAAGCAGTATTTGGACAAGTTCGTGATTGTGTTTATTGACGATATACTTATTTATTCCAAAACGGAGGAAGATCATAAGGAGCAATTGAGGATTTCCTTGGAAATTCTGCGAAAAGAGAAGCTGTATGCAAAGTTTTCAAAGTGTGAATTTTGGCTAAAAGAAGTGCAATTTCTTGGTCATGTAGTTAATAAAGAAGGAATTAAAGTGGACCCAGCTAAGATAGAAGCTGTAATGAATTGGGAAAGACCCAAGACTCCGACGAAAGTCAGAAGTTTTCTGGGATTAGCCGGATACTATAAAAGATTTGTGCAAGATTTCTCAAAGATTGCCGTTCCATTGACAAAATTGACGAGAAAGAATGAGAAGTTCGTTTGGACAGAAAAGTGTGAGGAAAGTTTTCAAGAGTTAAAGAAGAGATTGGTAACCGCCCCTGTGTTGGTATTACCAGATGATAAAGGTGAATTTGTGATATTCAGTGATGCTTCCTATAAAGGACTTGGATGCGTGTTAATGCAACAGGGGAAGGTGATAGCATACGCGTCAAGGCAACTCAAACTGCACGAGCAAAAGTATCCAACGCACGATTTGGAATTGGCAGCAATAGTGTTTGCCCTTAAGATTTGGAGGCATTATTTGTACGGGGAAAAGTGCGAGATTTATACGGACCATAAGAGCTTAAAGTATATCTTTACTCAGAAAGAACTGAATATGCGACAAAGAAGGTGGTTGAAATTGATCAAAGATTATGATTGTGCGATAAACTATCATCCTGGAAAGGCAAATGTGGTAGCCGATGCTTTAAGTCGAAAGGAAAAGTTGAATATGTTAACGTCATCAGAAGAATTAATCAAGGACTTTGAAAAGATGGAAATAGTGGTGCAGACTCCAGAATGTGGAGGTGAAGCCATTTATGCAATGATGTTTCAACCTGAAATTTTGGAAAAGATTAGATGCTGTCAAGAGCAAGTGATGAATCGCGAAAGGAATAAGTTGACGGGAGAAGAAATTAAAGCTCAAAAGGATGGAAAAGGGATATACCGTGTTAACTCACGTATTTGGATACCTGATGTTGTGGAACTAAAGCACGAGATTTTGCAAGAAGCGCATAACTCGAGATTTTCAATTCACCCTTGAAGTACGAAGATGTACCGGGATTTGAAAGAAAATTTTTGGTGGCCAAACATGAAAAAGGAAATTGCGGAATAGATAAGCAAATGTTACACGTGCCAAAGAGTTAAAGCGGAACATCAAAGGCCAAGTGGACTGCTTCAGCCACTGGACATACCTGAATGGAAATGGGAACATATCGCAATGGATTTCGTGGTAGGATTACCTAAAACCAAGTCTAATCATGATGCGATTTGGGTGGTAATTGATCGACTGACAAAGTCAGCACATTTCTTGCCGATAAACGAAAGGTTTTCATTAGAGAAGCTGGTCAAAATGTATCTGGATGAAATCGTGATGCGTCATGGAGTTCCTGTATCTATCGTGTCTGATAGAGATCCAAGGTTTAATTCGAGATTTTGGCGACAATTCCACGATCATTTGGGAACGAAATTGAAAATGAGTACGACATATCATCCGCAGACAGACGGACAAAGTGAAAGGACAATTTAGACAATTGAGGACATGTTGCGAACCTGCGCAATAGATTTCAAAGGAAATTGGGACGATCATTTGCCCATAGTTGAGTTTTCCTACAACAACAGTTATCACGCAAGTATTGGCATGCCGCCTTATGAAGCGTTGTATGGAAGAAAGTGTAGATCCCCTATTTATTGGGACAAAGTTGGTGAGCGCAAGTTAATTGGCCCCGAGCTAGTGCAGCAAACGAAGGAAAAAGTTGAAATGATACGAAAGAGATTAATTGCAGCTCAAGACGGACAGGCAAAGTACACGAATCAAGAGCGGAAAGATGTGCAATTCAAAACTGGAGACAAGGTCTTGTTGAAGATATCTCCTTGGAAAGGTTTAACTCGATTTGGAAAGAAAGGAAAGCTAAGTCCAAGGTACATTGGACCATTTGAAGTATTGCGACAAGTTGGGAAAGTGGCGTATGAATTAGCGCTACCGCCGCAAATGCAACATCTGCACAATGTATTTCATGTATCTCTCCTGAAGAAGTATAATGCTGAAGCGAGCCATGTGATCGAGTTGGAACCGGTAGAAATCCAACCAGATTTGTCCTATGTGGAACAACCAGTGCGAATTTTGGATCGAAAAGAAAGGACGCTTAGAAATAAAGTTGTACCTCTAGTTAGAGTGTTGTGGAGAAATCCACTAGTCGAGGAATCGACCTGGGAATTAGAAAGCGAAATGAAAGAAAAGTATCCCCATCTATTTGCTTAGATTAGATTTTGGGGACAGAATCCTTTTAAGGAGGGTAGATTGTAACGACCGAGAATTTTGCGTCGTAATTAAGAAAGTAAAGTATGTGTTATGTGATGAGATTATGTGATTAAGTGGTGATTATTGGTCTTATCTGTATACTAGAGTTAAGGAGCGTGGATAAAAACGTTTCAATTTAAAGAGTCAGCTTAGAAGTCAAGCTGTGGTTTCGGGCCGTCAGGTAGAACGGAACCCGTCCTAAAATGGAAATAAAATAATATAAAATGTGAATTATATGTGAAGTAAATGAATGAAGTATTTCATCTTAAGAGACGTGTTGATTGACAAAGGTAATGAGAAGCGTATTCGAAACGCTGAACGTCGGGCCGTCAGGCTGAACGTGACCCGGAACGCGTAAAAAGGGAATAAAGATTAAAGAGGGATAGATTCTATGATCAGACCTGAGTCATTTTGTGACTATATGCGTGTGATTGCTAGACTATGTGCATGATTATATGTTCTGTGATAAATTCTGTGAATTTTAAAAGAATTATGTGATTTACATAAGGGTTTATTTAACCTTCGTGCATTTTTATAAAATCATCTGAGATAGATAAAAATATGGGATTTGTTCTGTTATCTTCGTAGAGGTCTTAGAGACTTTTTAAAAATGATAAGTGAATTTAATTGTGGGTCTTTGCATTTTTAAATTGATTTTTATGTGGAAAAGGTATTTATTAAAGCGAGTTTGCGAAATTCATATAAAATCAACCGCTCGCTCAAATTCTTATTATGAGTAATGGATGAAAAGCTAATTTCGAGACCTACGCGTTAAAAATGTCATTTTCAATAATTCTCGACTTTCCGAGAGAGAAATATTTTTATTTTGAATTTTGTTACATTTGAGTAAAAAGAGAAACAAAATGCAAATTAGAAAGGGGGTTAGTAGATTACTATTTTACCCTTATTTGGTGGAGTATAAAACACTCCTTTCTTCCCCCCATTTTCTTCTTCTTGTCGTGCACTCACTCTTTTCTCTCCTCTTTTTCTTTCACTCTCTCTCTCTCTCTCTCTCACTCGAACAACTCTCTCTCGACTCTCTCATCAATTTCTCTCGGTATCCTTCCATTTTCCTTGATCAAACTCATCAATTATCCTTAATTCTTCATGATAAATACTTATGTGTAGGTAGAAGTATGTGCATGTGTGTATTGGTGCTTGCATGCCGAAGTGTGTGTGTTTTGGGTTCGGTTTCAAGCCAAGAACCGAGGGCTTGCTTGATTAGTTCATGTTCTGTGATTAACGTGCTGAAATTAGATTGCATGTGGTGTTGTTGCATTGGTTTTGGTTAAGAAATCGGGGGCTCATGGTTGGACACCCTCGAATGAGGGCACCACCGTGAAGCCACCGCCACCGGTGATGAACTCCGGTGAACCGGTGGTGAGTTGTGATGTGAAAACTGAACTCTACACAAAATACACTTTAATTTTAGTAGATGCATGTGGTGCTTTTCTATATAACCGAATGGGTTTATGTTCTTAAAGTGATCAAGTTGGTTTTTGACCATGAAATCAATAGTGGATAGTTGTTAATAAAAAGGTTGAAATTTATAAACTTGAAATGATGCATGCATGTTAAGATTTCTTGAAAATTTGGAAAAGGGTTTTTGGCTTTTTTGATAAAAATCGAGTGGGTGTTTAATTAAATGATTCCTTTGATTGTAAATGAATGTGTGCATATGATTGTGTTTAGAAAAATCAAAAATTGAGGTTGCATGTGAATCTTTGCTTCGGGTTTTGTGGACTTTTGCTTCGGCTTTTGTTAATAAAGAAGAGGGAATCGGTTTTTTTTTGCGGGTTAATCTTGTTGAATACTAAGTTTATGTGGCTTAAACGTGATGGCATGTTAGTTTTAAAAAGGATCAAGATGTGCATGTCCTTGTTTGGTTCTTGGATTGTGAATTTTGAATTTTTGCCGAATAGAAAATGGGTTTAAAAGAGATTGATTTGTGATTAAGTGAATGCATGCATGATGATTGAATAATTTGATTAAAGTTGAGTCATTAGGTGATGTTTGGCTTTGTGCTTCGGAAATCTTGATGAGAATGAGTTAAATGACTAAGTTAAGGTATAAATCAAGTCGAAAATGTGATATAAGACTTTGCATGTCAAGATTGATATTTGCATGTGTGTTTTCTTGATAAACCCGAATGGGTCTTAGGCTTAAAAAGAGAATTGAGTCGATTTTTGCTAAAAATCTTAGTGACTAATGAGAACTTGCTTGCATGACCATGATTGAGTGGTGTTTATGTTCGAAATTTGTTAATAAAGAAAATGGTGCTAGTTTAAATGTTGGATCATGCTAGAACTAAAGTTGTATGGTGTGATTTTTGAGAAATTTGATTGTATATGTATAATTATGGTTCGGATTTCTATGATTAAAAGAAAGGAGAGTGGTTCTTTAAAGGTTGTTAATTGAGATACGTGTTTATGTGAATTAAAGTGAGTATTTGATTGATTTTATGGTGGTATTTGTAATTAGGCCGAATAGGCCATATGAACTTAAGGTCAAAACTTGGTTTTTGACAATCAAATATGAAATGATTGGATGCGTATATGTGAATATCTATGGATTGTTTAGTTGATTGTATTATGTGGTTCGAATTTAAGAAAAAAAAGGGAATGAAGTCGATTGATATAAGTGATAGTATGCACGTAAATGTTTGGTTGTAAATGGGTCTAGTACTCGTAAAAGAGTCGTGTTAGTTTGATTTGAGAAATAGCCTAGGTCAAGCGAGTATGCTTTGATTGCTAGGTATATAAGGATATGAAAACTATGAGACAGAATTGTGCTATGTGCTACGTGCTGTGTGCTTATTTGTATAAGCTATATTCGTATATTCGAGAATATAATCGAGTTATCGTATAGAGTGATCGTTCCGGGAACGAGAGTTGGGAATCTCATTAAGATTTTGATTTTTATTGTAGATTCAGAGCGTGAGGGCATTCGGGCTAGGAAAGGGAAAAGTATACTAGGTGGCAGTAGTTCAACCCTCAGGAAAGCAATTTCAGGCAAGTAACTCTGATTACTTGTGTAAATGATTATAAAGGAAATGTTGTTCATACCATGTAGAGTATTGAACTGTTAAAGTATGAAACCCTTGCTTCATGAAACCCTGATATTGATTTGAAGTACCCTTTGTTCTTGATAACCTGTTATTGATAATCCTATTGATTTCACCCGTTGATAATCTGCCTTTCTGTTCAAGTTTCCTATAATGCCATGATCATATTGAACCTTTAATTATCTTGGTTAACTCTGTTTAATGATACCCTGTTTCTCTTGACCGCCCTAATGATCCCTAAGTTATTTCTGATCCTTCAAATTTAGTACCTTATTAACCTTGATACAGAATTCTTGAGAATTGATCCTTGCGTATCTTTGATTCACTCCCTGAACTTTGTTTCTTTAAAAATCTGAATTAAGAATGAGTTTCGACTTGAAAGAGTCCGAATGATTTCAAAGGCTTGGTAATGATAAAATGAATTTTAGAAAACCTATTATTTTCCAACTCAAGGTTTTCCAAATGAATTCCTGATGGATTGGATTGAGACGTAAGAGGCTAGTGGGACTAGTCCAGTCATGGTAAGAGGCTAGTGGGACTAGTCCAATTTAAGGCTGAAATTATGCCGAATGGTACCTTAAAGACCGGAATGGAGGCCGATACGGGCTGATCACCCGTATATAATGAAATGGAAAGATAAGTGATCCAATCAAGGGTTCTAAATGATTATTTAAGAAAAGGAACTGAAACTTTTATTCAGTAAATTGATTTTTGGAAATGAAAATGGTTTATACTATTTTGAAAAGAGTTGATTATGTTATTGTGGAGCTTAGAGCTCAGAACCCTGATTCCTGAAATTGTTGATCATATGAATGATTCTATATCTTGAAATACTGTTGCTTTCCTCTACCGAAAGATCTATTTTGATCCTATAATGATTTGTGTTGAATGTCGGCTTTCATCCTGTTTCGAGCCTTGTTTCTTGAAAGCCCAGCTATTCTTCATATACCTTTCCTTATCTCAAAGAAAGCAAAAAAAATGAATATACAGAAATCTGCCACCTAGTTTAGCTCAAATAGAATGCCCTAGTTTGTTCAAAGCATATTGAGAATTGTTATTGTAGAACTGCTATTTAGTTACTTGTTGAGTTTTATACTCATTGTTTTGTCTTAATCTAACCATGGCAGTTAAGCAAGAAGATGGTCAGGCTTAGGGGCACTGCTCGTAAGAGCGTACCTGGTGGTCCCTACCGTTTTGAGGGCTTCCAGTTGCCAGAGCATGTAGTACAGGTTATGAGCGAGCTCGCGCCTAGTAAAGAGGTGTTTAAAGATATAATGGGTTATCTGTCGGTTCCCATCCGGAATCGATATTGATTATTTAATAATATTTTGGGTTTGTAAGTTATATTCGGTGATTGGTAGTTGTAATTTTGTCTCATACTTTATCCTGTTGATCCTGTTAGTAGTTAATCGGGGTTTATGCATATTTAATTAGTAGATTAGAGGTGTGTGAGTCCTCATTTCCTAACCCCGAGATTGAGGTCGTCACAATTGGGATTAGTGTGTCCTGTATCAATGCTCGTCAAAGAAAGAATCTCGTTGACACCACAGTTCAGGTTAATTCAAATTTACTTGTTTTTGTTCAAAATATGTTCAAGGAGTAAGATTATTCCTCACTTGCCTAAGGTTGTATGGTCTGAGACTATGTACTCTGATTTGTTCTGTCTCGGAATGATTGATGCTTTCTGTAATGTTGTAAACAAAGATGCTGCTCATGAATGTCACTTGGTTGTGTCATTGTGCTGGAGTTGTTTAGAATTTCATAAATACTTACTTTGATATCATTGTTCGCCTGGTTTTATGACCTTGTGAGAATTAATTATTTTTTCCAGAAATTTGGAAAAATAGATGTGGTGGTTTCCAATGCTGCTACAAATCCATCTACTCGCAGCATTTTGGAAATTAATGTGAAAAGTGGTATACTACTAGTAAAGGTAAAGTCCGCAGAGTATAATCTCGTTACAATGTCAAGATGCTCACTAATAACCTTGTTACTGATAAAGTTTCATATCAATTAGAAAAAAAAGAAGAGATAAGTCTCAAACCACTTTCCCTTTGATGTTCTGGCAATTGCTTAGTAAAAATTCAATTTTACCTTCTATTTTACTCGAGGTTTTCTCTGTTTTCTTCCTTTCTATTGTAGAATGCAGCTCTGTTCTTGAGTAAAGGCTCATCTGTTATTTTCATTACCTCAGTTAGTGTGTACAGTCCAGGTTTTTATGGTGTGATATATTATTTAGCAAGAGATGTTTATGTATTGGATTGAATCCAGGCTTTGATTACAGTTAATTGAGGTAACTGACTACGCGCATGTATGTAGTTGTGATAAATTAGTGACATTTTATATTGAAGCGTTGAGAGTTGAGACGTTTTTCTGTTATAAAATAATATAACTGTGAAGAGGCTGATAAGTAGTTAGTTGATTACTTTATCATGATTGTGTATGGACGAAAGGTAAATGTGTGAAGGGAATGGAGTTAGAGATTACATTGGAAACGTATCTGAGGTTATCCTGTGGTAGTAATTACTATGGTTTTTGTTATTACAGATACAATTGGTTCGGATACAATTAAGAGTAACAGGGTATGGCTGGACAACTCAGAAGGTCTTTCATTTTCTTAATCTCTTGGTGAACGGAGGTTTGTTTTCAGACATGTTTAATGCACTTGAAATCAAAGCTCTGTCTGGTTTGATTTTAGGTTTTTAGCTTGTTTCTTGACATTCTTGTTAATATTATGCAGTTCGTGTTGTTGTTTTTGTGTTTCGGAGAGATGCACAGAATTTTCAGCTGGAGGTTAATAACAATCTGAATTTATATATGTTCACGTTCATATCTTGATATTATATTTGTCCTTAGCTTAGCATGCTCTTCTTTTTTACAGATTATTCGGCATATATTGTTTGATGTGCCAAGTCTTGCATTTTTCACAACTTTATGCACTGTTGGTTTTATTTTGGGCAGAAATATACTATCAGGTACGCTTTTAAAGAACCTTACTTCTCGTTCTAATTTCTGCTTGCTATTCTGATGTTAATGAATCAATTGTGCAGGCTTGTGCTGTATCCACTGAAGGTCTTAGACCAACTTTCTTGACAATAAATGGAGTGGTGTATTCTATTCAGGTTAACATTCTTATTTTTGTCCTTTTTTATGGGTACATATGGACTAGAGGTTTAATTGAGTTCTTTAAGCAATTTATTTTATTTTCTGCGCTGGAGGTTAAATTAAGTTCTCTAAGCAATTATGTTTTGGTTTTTGGAACAATATTTCGTTCTAGTGTAGCAATAGGCACACGTACAAGGAAACACATAATTAGCATTGATCAAAACTTACAAATATAAAAGCATAGAAATATGGGAAATGCATAGGTGGAAATTATTCCTTGTCACATTAGGACTGCATACACCGAGATAGCTATAGTTGTTATATAAGTTGTTGTTGGTGCCTTTTGTTTCTGTTTGTTATGATGGAGCCAATTCATTCTTTTGCTTCTATGGTTAAAGTATTTCATCTTCCTATGTAAAGTTGTATAATCTCTTTTACTTTTTTGAGGTTACTTATTTGCCAGTCAAAATATAAGTGAAGATGATTTTGGAGAGAATTTTGTTGTTCCCCTGAAGACAACTGAAAATACTGTTATGAAGAAAAAAATTATTTTCTTGAATGTGTAAATGTGTACTTAACATCCATACTTCAAGGACATAAAAAATGTAGATTTTTTACAGTGTCACGCTATACTTAAAAAAATGACCTACAATTTCATTTTTTTTTAGAAATTTCTTGGCTCTGCTTGTGATATATTACCTTCTTTATCTATTGTTATGCTTGAAAATTTGAAGAATGAAATTAACTTTGTATTCCCTTTTACGGGACGGAGGAATATGAGGTTGGGATGATTCACATGTCTTTATAGGCAATATGAAAAGAGGAGTTGACGTTATATCTACATCCGAGAAGAGATGCATCGACACATTAACTAGCCCAGAGATGACTGCTATTCGATGTCGCTTTGATGACTGCTACAGGCCAGATATGGTGTGAGGCAACTTTATTGCAGATGGAAACTCCAACTCCAGTGCAGATAATAGTATTGATGTTTAAGCAGCTACTAGCTACTTATTTAAGTACTTGATGGTTTGTGAACTAATATCAGTAGTTAATGGCAACTTAAGACGTAATTTGAAACTTTTATTTTGGGGTGCTTGGAACTTTGTAATGTTAGGATGAATTTGTACCTTGGTTAAATTCTGAAGTTGACTATGTATTTAATCATTAATGTTATGTATTGATCAAGTCGTATCATTGGAAGTAGATTTAGGTTTTATTATATTTTCAAATTTAGAAAGTGTAACCAAGAATACATTTTGGTACATTCGAACAAGGGGATAATTAGTGAGATTAAAAAGACTCATTGAAAAGGCTAAACTACCCCTGTTTTTAATTTTAATATAAAAGATGTGGTTTGTGGGAATCGAACTTGTGATATTTCATTGACGGATACAACATCATGCCACTACTAAAAAGAAGATGTGGTTTGTGGGAATCGAACTCGTGATATTTCATTCACCTATACAAGATCATACCACTACACCATAATGTTATATGTTCTTTTTAGAGTTATTTGCAAAATGCATTCCCATGGTTTGGGCAAAATGCATTTTTTACCTATACTTTAGATAACTGCACTTTGCATCCCCTTACTATTTCGACGCGACAAATTGCACCCTTTTCGTTAATTTTGTTAAAATTTTCAGGGATATTTTAGGAAATGTAAATATTAATTTATTTTCAGATCTTTATTTAAGGTTTATAACCCTCTAAACGAGACATTCTGAAAAAATTTAAAGAACGGAAGTTGTAGAGAATAAAAAGATCTTCTCGAAATAAAAAGGTTCAAAATTGAAATATTTTTTTTATAATTGTTTTTAATAAATTCAATAAGTATATATTTTATTTAATTTTGGTTTCGTAAATTTTTTGATAATTTTGAATGTTATTGTTTTGAAAAGATTTTTTCGTTCTCTATAATTTTCGTTCTTTAAATTTTTTCGAAAAGTATCATTTAGAGGGTAAAAAAATTTAAATATTGATCTAATTATAATTAAATATTTTAATTTCCTAAAATACCCCTGAGAATTTTAACAAATTTAACGAAAAGGGTGCAATTTGTCGCGCCGAAATAGTAAGGGGATGCAAAGTGCAGTTATCTAAAGTATAGGTAAAAAAAATGCATTTTGGCCAAACCACGGGGATGCATTTTGCAAATAACTCTTCTTTTTATCATACATATAATATGATATGTAAGTGTGCTAAAAAATATTTTATTTAACTTTAAAGATAGTTACACACTAAAAAAAATATATACCCTCTTCTAGCAGTTGTACCTGAATTTTCTTTATTTTGAGCTATCCTCCGTTCCGCCATCAGACTAAACGCAGCTGCTTTGACACCAAAAGTGGGCATATTCACTTTATCCCATATACACTTGTTTCGCCTATTTCAGATGCTCCATGCTACCAGCGTTAACAAAGTACATTGCTCTTTAGTACACCCAGCAAAGGCCCTGTAGAAAATATCAAAAACATTATCCTATGGAAGAATAGTGATACTCCCTTGAAGCCCAACCTCAACCCATATTTCAGAGGCTATTTTTTTTTGACGAAATGCGATGATATATTAATTCAAACCATCAGCCAACATAGAGTTCTTCAACTCGACAGGAATACAATTCCTATCAAAGCTACGACCTGGATATAAATATGATGCTCTAGCTAAACTATGAGCCACCACATTAGCAGACCGTCTAATGAAATACAAATAGATATTGTTAGAAAGTCGACAGAGTTGACGACACTCCTCGACAACCAGACCAAATGGTGAACACATATGTTCGTTGCTACGGATAGCCTGCACAGTGACCAAACTATCTGTTTCCAACTCCACTCTGGGCCAACCATTGCTTTTAATCCAGCTATTTCAGAGGCTATTTGAGTGAACTAATCATCACATAAACTGTATTTTAATAAAAATTTACATATTCTTAACTTAATAGATATATATTAGATTAGTTTATATAGGTTCGGTTGCAACATAAAATCAAACCTAATCATTGAAATCAGTTTAATTTTTATTTTTTTAATTTTAATTTTGGATCAATTTTATTCATTTCGGTTTTCGTTGATTTTCCAGTTTCAATTTTAGTTTAATTTTTTGCTCAGTCATATGCATGATGCATATGCGTATTCCAAAAATAAAATGAGAGGATACACATGACACATATTTAAATTCTTTGTAAAAATTAAAAAAATATATATTTATTATCTACTTGCGAATTTATCGAGTTAGCTGGACACATTTTGTCTGAGTGGGCATATTTAGTTTCCTAAAAAATGGGTATTTTGATAAAAACATTGTTACAGTTATTGTTCTAATAATATGATGTTAGTGTATATTTTGGGAAATTATTACGGAAAAATGTAATAGATGCGACATCTAGTCATCCTCGCACTTACTGAACTAGTCTATAATTTGTGTAATACACGACTATTTTTAATAATTATAATCTCATAATTTTTTTTAATATCCCATAAATTAAATTTGTAAAAAGAAATAAGAATGTATATATATATATATATATTAGGTATTTATAATAATTATGCATGTGAAAACCAACAAATAAGTTTTAAGGACGTGCCCTATAAACCTGGACAAGTATTGCCCTGTTTTATTTTTAATAGTAATAAATATGTGTCTTAAATAAAATTATTTATAATATTTAAGTATATTTTAGTTAAAATAAAATTTTTAAATAATTAAGTCACTCAAATAGTTTTTAACATAAATATATAAATATATATATTACCGAAGAAGAAACTGAATAATCTTTCGGATTAACATTTTTTTAGTTTATGTTTGTAGGTTATGTGCGTATTTTATTAGATTGCAAGATTAGAGAGAATTTATGTAGTGTTAATAGTACTTGTGTGCTCGGAAAAAACCATCACCCGGGTGTTTTTTTTTGCCAGAAAAGCTGAGATATTATTCATTACTTAAATCATTCGACAATACAAGCTGAAAATTGGAGTGGACATCTCCCACTCTCCAAATACGATCAACAATGGAACAATTGTCCCGAGCCAAGTAGTGCGCGACTTTGTTCGCAGACCGTTTAACGAACCTAAACATCACGTGTTTACTAGATAAGTGTGCGAGTAAAGTACGACAATCCTGAACCATCCTGCCTAAATAAGAAAAGCATAAGAAAGAACTTCAGATAGCCTGTACCATCTGCAAACAGTCGGATTCAATGATGACATTCTTCTGGTTATTGCTCATTATCCAACTTAAGGCTTCTCTTATTCCCATTACCTCTACCAGCTCTGGACTTGGACGGCCTCTCAAGCACTTTGAACGAGCTTCCACTAGAAGCCTTCATGATTACGAGCGATCCATGCGAAGCTGTAGCTGTTTGATTCCTCAAAAATTATTGCATCCGTGTTAATCTTAATACTATTGACAGGTGGTTTGTTCCAGTGCTCATTTCCATCTTCCGGTGTCATGTAATCCACGAAGTGATCAAAAATTCGATCTTGAACACTTCTCCAATGATTAAGAATCGAGTACGCAGATTTTAGCACTTCCGAGAGTTCCAAACTCTTTTGATTCCATATGAGATCGCTCCTACTCTTCCATAACATCCAGCATATCATGACTGTATTACTAATATCCTCTGTATTATTTTGCTGAAACACCAGTTCGAGCCAATCAGCAAAAGTGAAATACTCCCCACAGACAATAGGTTTGTTATTTTTGTCCCAAACTGAAGCAGCAAATGGACACTGCACAAGAGTGTGCAAGATTGTTTCTGTGTGATCATTGCAAACTGCGCAACTCGCGTTAACTGGAACTCTCCTTGAGATGAGATTATCTTTGGTGGGTAAACAATTTGAGCTGGCACGCCAGCGGAAATTCTTAACCTTGGGAGGAATTTTTAAATTCCATAATTTACTCTAGAACCCTGAATTGGCTGCAGAGCTGGCTTCGTTGTGCTCTCCCTCCAGCATCAGATAGACACTTTTGACTAAGTAGTTGTCGAGCTTGTCATTTCTCCAATACCAAGAATCTTCGACCTCTTTATCGACAGGGATTGAGAGAATTATGCTTACATCTCTGCCCTCGAAAATGTCTTCAACCAAATCAGTATCCCAGTTATTGTCCTCTATACTCAGTAATGACGAAACCTTTTGCCCACGAATGGATTCTGACTTCGTATGAATGAAAGGATCATTATCCACGGGAAGCTAAGGATCTGACTCGATGTTTATCGAGTTTCCATTACCCACCCTACAACCTATACCTTTTCTTATTATTGCCTGAGATTCAAGGACACTTCACCATACAAAGCTGGGATTGCTACCAATTTTTGCTGACAGAAAGTTGCCTTGGGGATAATAACGGGCTTTAAAAATCTTGCTGATAAGTTTTTCAGGATATTTAAGAAGTCTCCAACCCTGGTTACTTAACAAGGCAATGTTGTAATCCCTCATACTTCGAAAGCCCATACCTCCTTGAGTCTTCCTTTTGCACAAACGTTTCCAACTTTGGCAATGTATATTCTTGTCTTTCTTCAAGTCAGTTCTTCACCAGTACTTGCACATTAGACTCTCTAGCTGATTACACACCTCCATTGGCATTAAGAAAACACCCATAACATGACTTGGAAAAGACTGAGCAGTAGTTTTCAAAACGATCTCTTTTCCTCCCATAGAGATCAGTTTTTTATCCCACCCGCTGGTACGATCCTGCATCTTATCTTTAATAAAACCAAAAATTGCCGACTTGTTACGACCCACAAAACTGGGGAGACCCAAGTAATAGCTGTGGACGGAGGCTTCTTTGAAACCTAACACTTGGCTCAATTTTGTCTTCAAATACTGCTGAGTGTTGCCGCTAAAGAAGACCGATGATTTATCTACATTAATTTTTTGACTCGAGGCTTGCTCGAAGACATTTAACAGGGTCATGATATTTTCTGCGCACTCCACACTAGCTTTGCAGAAGATGTAAGAGTCATCCGCGAAGAACATGTGGGTTAAAGAGAGAGCTGATCTTGCCACCTTGATTCCCGAGATGAGTTTGTGGTTCTCAAAATCTTTTAAAATAGCAGATAAACCTTCAATGCAGATTAAAAACATGTATGAAGAGAGGGGAACTCCTTGTCTGAGTCCCCTTTCTGGAACTATAGATCCAAAGAGTTTTCCAGCATGAGAAACTTTATAGCACACAGAAGAAATGCAACTCATGAACAGTTTGATTACACGATGATCAAACCCTAATTTAGATAAGATGGCCTCCATATAGTTCCATTCAACTCGGTTGTAAGCTTTAGACATGTCCAGCTTCAACGCCATCCAACAATCTTTCCCTCGTCTTTTTCGCTTCACATAATGCATTACCTCGAAAGCAATCATTATATTATCTGTGATCAAACGACCAAGAATAAAAGTCGATTGCGAGTCAGAAATTATCGAATCAATAACTCCCTTCAACCTATTTGCCAGCACTTTAGAAATGACTTTATACAGCACATTGCACAGGGAGATTGGGCGAAGATCGGTCATATAAAGAGGGTTGGTTTTCTTTGGGATTAAAGTAATGTTAGTACCTTGAAGTTGGTCATCTATCTAACCTGACTGGAAAAAATTTCGGACCATTGAAACCACATCGTTTTTAACAATACTCCAACACTTTTGATAAAACACTGGCATCATTCCATCAGGACCCGGGGATTTTTCTGGGTGCATACCAAAAAGGGCGTCTCTAACTTCCTTTTCATGTACTTCAACTAGGAGCGACTCATTTTGAGTTGTACTCACCTTCCTCAATATATACTCCGTCACAGCCCTCCAATTTGTGTCCACTGAAGCAAATAAATTTGTGAAATAATTCTCCACTGTCTGTTCCAAACCAGTACCCCATTCGACTTTGTTTCCCTGGTTATCGTACAAGAAATCTATACGATTGATTTTCCTTCTGTTTTTCGAGGCAGCATGGAAATACTTGTTGTTTTGGTCTCCTTCACGGAGCCATAGTTGTTTCGATCTCTAACGCCAAAAAACCTCCTTCTGGGCATAAATCTCAGTCAACTTCTTTTTTTCATCATGTGCTAGTTTTATAAAGTGATCATCTCTTCTTCCTTTCAAGGATTTCAATACATTTTTAGAACGATTTATTCGCTCTTTGAAGTTGCCCGTGATCTCCTTTCCCCAAGCTGTCAAAATCCCTGCACACATAGACAGTTTATTGAACATTGAGCCATCATTGGAGTTCCAAACATCCTCGACAATTAGATAACACATGGGCTCCCTGAGCCAAGCGTTTTCAAATCTAAAAGTTTTTGCTCGAAAAGCTGTAACGTTAACCATCGGCTCCAGCAGAATTGGACAGTGATCCGATGTTGATACTTCCAAGTTTATGAGTTTTGCGTCTTTGAATATACTGAGAAAGCCAGGGTTCACTAAATCTCTGTCAAGACGAACCTCAATATGATTGTTAGTACCAGAACCTCTATCCCAAGTGAATTGATACCCAGACAACTCCAAGTCTAAAAGATTACAATCAATCAGAACTTCATTAAATCCTTGCAACAAGTGATTAGGATAAGGTCTGCCTCCTCTCTTGTCTTGTTGAGATAAGACATTATTCATATCTCCGATCAGCCACCAAGGAAGTGTATTCTGAGATGCTAAACTTCTTATCAAACTCCAAGTTTCCTCTCTTTTTGATCTGTCTGGCTCCCCATAAATACCAGTTAGTCTATACCTTATGTCATCCTTCAAAGTTACTATCATATCGATATGGTTTTTGCTATAAGAACACAGAGAAACTTCATTTTTGTTACGCCAGAGAAAAGCTACTCCGCCGCTGTGACCCTGGGCTTCAATCATGATCATACCTTCAAAACCTAAAGCTGAACGAACTTTGTCAACTGTAGTCTGCTTACATATGGTTTCACACAAAAATATGAAATTTTGGAGCTTTTGGAGAGTTATCTCTTTAAGGAATTGAAAAGCCCATGGGGTCCCAAGCCCATGGTAATTCCAGCTGATAATACTCATAATACTAGGCGAGTACCACCTTGAGTACTCGCCTCTGGTCCGTTTTTTGGAAGAGCAAAATTTGGTGGGCTTACTTGTACTGTATTCATGTCCACATCTGCAAAAGAATCCAGAGTATTGTTGTTATCTGAGCCCATGAGGATGTCAAAGCCCAACTCATTATTTGTTCTACATTTTTTAGATTCTATAACTTTCAGTGTTTCCTCATCTGCTGGATCCGTGATTTTAGCACTTGCAGTTTGTATATTACTTATCTCCATATTCCCGCTCTTTTGACTATGTTTAAAAAAGTTATCCCCATGATTTTCTCCTCTCTTAATAGCTCCCTGTTTTTGTGTAGGAAATAGTGGATCTTGATTGTTGGTTTCTTCCCCATGCTGGGCTTGGAATTGTGTTAACGGAGAGAACTTGTCTCCATCATCGAAGCTATTGCGTAACCACCTTGCACCAACAGGTTTAACTTGCTTCCGAAACGGAGTTCTCAGCCATGGTCCGGACGGTTTGACAATGTCTGTTTCAGCAACCTCAAACAAACGACTGCAAAATTTTTCTGAATGGCCCAGTGTACCACAAATGAAGCAGAAAGTGGGAACATTTTCGTATTTAAAATTTATTCAGAACCAATCCTCTGCTGCCTTCTTGATTTTCATTCTTCTCTTCAGTGGTTTTGTAACATCCATGGTGACTCTGATTCGAAAATAATCCCTCCACACTCCAGTAAAATTAGTAGGACATGAATGTACATAACTACCTACATAATTCCCAACCTCTCTAAGGATTCTTTCTGACATGAAACCTGTTTTCAGATCGTACACCTGAACCCATAAGTCCATAATATTCAGTTCTACTGATCTAGGTATCTCCCCTTCTTTCATACGTCTCATTACAAGGGCTCTTCTATTGAAAGATCAAGGA
The DNA here is from genome assembly GCF_009905375.1 of Apium graveolens. Lineage (NCBI taxonomy): Eukaryota > Viridiplantae > Streptophyta > Magnoliopsida > Apiales > Apiaceae > Apium > Apium graveolens. Next base: position 199,176,377 of record NC_133647.1, read on the forward strand.
CAGCCCTCCATAACTCTTTTCACGTCGACTTCGTGATAGAACTGAAACAAGAACAGGCTCGTCTCTAACTCTTTCATATATACACCCATACCAGCTTTCCATAATGCGGTCATAGTCTGCTGCATGGCTGGAAAATCGACTCGACCTTCAGATAGGAATATCGCTACCACACATAATTTTGCATCAAAGCCACCTAGTTGTTGTTCGCCCGCTTGTAGATCTGTTGCATCTAAAGAGATGCCACCGTCGTCCTCCTCCTCCAATGATATGCTATTCATTGTATTAGATAAACCATCAACAAATGCCATGATAAACTATAGCAAATGATTGACAAATGACAAAACTAATGACTTAAAAGACAAATCACAACCGACTCAGTCACAGAGACAAGACGGAAGTTTTTTTAGATATCATCACCCGAGTGTTTTGTGTCCGTTAATAAGTGTGTATTTTGGAAGGTCTTACAAAAATTTAAAATATATTAATCAGCCAAGTAAACTAATCAATTATAGACCGATATTATGATAGTATAGTAATGATAGATGTATAGAAAATGTTTCAACATTCCCAATAAAAGCTAGCTTTATTTTGGAAAAGGATAACAAAAATAAATTAATCAAAAGTTTTGGTATATAATTTTATGTAAAATTAATATTCGTGAACCCTCGATTAAATTTACGTTAACTAATATTCGATTTTCATATACTCATTTATGTAAGTTGAAATGTAGGATCTGGAAGATGGACAAACAGGGTTAGTTACATGCAGGGGACAGCAAACCCCGATCCGGTTTGATTTTTGAATAAAATCAGAACCGAAATCGAAAGTCTTCGGTTTTAGTAATTGAAAATCGCAACCAAATTATCTGTTCAAATTTAATTTTCAAAATTCCAATTTTTGTTTATATCGGTTCGGTTTCGGTTATGAAACCGAAAAATGAAAACGAGAAAATATTTTAAATTAAAAACAGTTATAATGTTCAAATTTATAGAACTTAAATCTAAAATATAATTAAAAATGTAAGTCTACTAGCACTTTTATTCAGATAAAGGTAAATTATAAACCCCAACTTTGTACTAACACTTTTATTAAAATAGCAGAACATGAGTGAAATAATTAGTGATCAACTCCAAACTTTATAATAAAATTAGTTATGGAAAAAGACCTTTTACCGCATAAATTCACATTATATAAATAAAATGTTTGAGTCAGGTTATAAACTTACACAATATAGAAATATTATAATTGTCCAAATCACTTGTTAGTGATATAGAAAATACATTTATGTTATTTTACAAACTAATATGTAATTCTTATTTTTTTTAAAAATATATATATATATATATATTATTTTAATGATCGGACCGGTTCATTTATTTCAGTTCGGTTCCGACCAATAAACGAAACTGAAAAATCTATTTCAGTTGTGTTTTTTAATTTTTCGATTTCGGATCAGTTCACTTTTATATGAATCGATTTTCATCGGTTTTTACTGGTTTCGGTTCGATTTTATTTCAGTTTTTTGCTCAGTACTAGTTACATGGGCCAACCCCTAACTTCAAAAGTGTACTATTTGTATATATAGATAGAGATGCATAAAAATCGCCATATTCAGGATGGACTTCATAAAACCCATATATTTTGAAATCGGGCCGGGCCATGCTTTTTTTAAATCAGGCTGGGTGGGGTTGAATTTCGTTCAAGATAACTAGGCATGTTTTCACCCGTGTAGGGCCGAATCAAGCCGGGCCGGGACCCATAGTTTTTAAAATAATTTGAATATTAATTATTTTAATTTTTTTAGTAATAATATATTATTTTCGTAATTTTCTTGTATTATTTTTGTAAGTTTATACTTTTATTTATGCGTACACACTCCTGATTAAAATTTAGAATAAATTATTTATATTATATCTTCGATTAGTTTAGAATTTTAAATTTACATCTTGGTAAGTCAATCTTAATATAACAAAAGGTGTTCACGTGTAATTAAAAGATGTATAACTATCAGTTATCTAAAGAGTTTATTGGAAATTTAGGATATTGTTCGAAATTATATTCAATCATAAAATAAATTTGGATAAGGCATAATTTTTTCAATATTCTATTCAAATATTTATTGAAAATTAACATAAAATCTGGGCTTTTAACAAGCCCGATTGGGCCCGGCCGGGCAGGGCATTTATCCGTATCGGACCGAGCTTTTGTCTGGATCGAGTTGGACTTTTCTCAAATCGAATTTTTACTGAATTTTTTCCAATTCAGATCAAACGAACTTTTCGTATTTGAATTTTTTGTACATCTCTATCTATATAGACCGCCAAAATGGTTGGAAACCTTAATGATGGTCTATAAATTATGAATTCTTTAAAGTAATAGAGTCTGAATTAGAAAACAAGAAAAAATAGTAATTCAATGAATTTATTATTTTATCAAATTAAAAAATACTTTCTCCATTATTTTAAAATTGAAAAAAATATATTATATAATAAAAATATTATTTTATTAATTATTACTTAATCGAGTTTGATATCTTTTATACTTGGTTATATCCTCGATACTGATGTTGAGCATATTCGATTAATTTGTGCGATATATATTTATTGGGAGTCGGAGTCGAGCTGTACGTGCCACGTTCTTCGTCTCTTTTCATCTTGCTCATTTCATGCTAAATTCATCCCTTCAGACCGACAAGTAATATTGATAAGGTCATAAATTTGAATAACATATAATCAACACGATAGCAAAGTGTAATTACAACTCATGAAAAATAAGATATAGACTTCGCCCTGATAGACCATAAGTAATCAGGCCCAAGTAAAATGATACAAAAGCCCAAGTAGAGAACACCCCATGACCAAATCGAGGTGGTCCCCAGAACACGTGTCAAATGACATAAATGTCAAACTATCTCATGTTACCAGAAATGGAACAACTACATCACAGGGCCGTCCATATGTATAAATCTCAAGACACCTCAGTTGCACAAGGACAATCGGGCCCCACTTGCCATCTGAACCGTCGAATCACTCACCAACCAAGAATCACTAAGGGTTAGGATGAAGAGGTGCAAACCCCTAAAATCCTAAATTTCAGAGCCTATAAAAGGCTCCAAAAAAAGGGTTTTAGGGGTTAGAAATATTGTCTGCTACACATATACACACACCACTATACACATATTTTGAATAGCTCCTTTTTCCTTATTTTTCTTCTTCAAGAAACCTCATTCTTATTCTCATACCGGAATTGTCGCGGGGACACAGCTCCCTCCGGTTTGTTTTGCAGAATCCCCTATATCACAGCTTAACCACGCATCATTTGTCACGTGGATTGGGATCGAGTTTGAGTGAGAAATGAGAAGAACCGGGAAGAAATAGAGTTATCATGCACCATCATGATTCGAAAATTTGATGCATTACATTATTTGGAAATACTGTCGATGAAACATATATGGCATAAAAATTTATTGAATGTTTTTCTAATATTTAAGGTTTAGAATGTTTAAAAAACCTGAAAAACATAAATGACATAGGATTTTGAGAAATTACCAAATAACTACTATTTTTAAGTTTTTTTTTTAGTAATTTTAAGATATTAAAAAATTTTACAAAAATACGGTTTGCAAACCAAAACAGCAACATATGCAACTTCTCTCTGAAAATTTACTGAATTTTTTTTTATTGCATATGGTTGTATTTAAGGTTGTATCTGCTTGCAGAGGGTTGCAAAGTCGGATTTTTGCAAAAAAATAAAAAATTATACTTTTGTAAATTAAAATTATAAAAAATCGTATTTTTAAAAAGAAAAATTCAAAAGAACATATTTTTGAAAAAAAGCTCTAAGATTTACTGAGTTAGAGTCCTTCAAATCTTTTTATGGAGGTCTACGTACACATATATACGAATTGTACAGAAATATAGCAGTTGCATTATAAAAAAAATTATTTAATAAAGTTATCGTCGTCGGTTATCAAGTAGTTAAGAGTTTATCCTTTGTCGTCCCAGATTCAGGGTTTTGTCAAAAAAAGTTATCGTGGTCTAATAATTTAAGTACATGCAAGGATCCGGAAATCGTATTCATTTCACATGACAAAAATCCCATGTACTTGTCGATTGTCGTTCTTGGTTTGTGTTCGAAATGCGTCCGACGACATAGTGATGAGTGGCATTATATATGGTCCACTGCAGTCCATTGAATCAACGTTGCCCTTCACAATGCTGCTACAAATTGGGAGTCTGCATGGGCTTCCATAATTTGCCCGTATACTTTTGCAGTTTTTGTATTTTACATAATCCAGACAACATATTTGCACACTTTCACATTATTATTTCCGGAATACACCAAAGTTTACAACAACATGAAATAATACCATTTGTCAGCTTCAGGGTGATCAAAAATAGGGGTATCATATCTTATTAAATTGAAAAGGTTAGCTTTTTTTAAAAAAAAAATTTAGGTACGCACGCATTTGTTTATTTTTATAACGCATTATCTAACGTTAGGGTAAAGCACGGTTAGCTGTGATTTTTAGATAAAACCAAAACCGTATATCTTCAATTTTTGAAATTCAAAACCGAAACTGTGTTAAAATATGACGGAACCGCGTCAAGAGACACTGATGAAGATCTTTTACTCTACACACATGTACAGTCTCGATACAATTCTTTTGGTTACTGAACGAGCCGAAAAGGGAGCAAACCACACAATTAGCAATTCACCACAGCTATATTCAAAACATGTATTGATATATGTGATTGATTATGCTTTAACATACTAATCATCAACATATAAAACTGCAAAACTGATAATTAAGTAATACTAAAACTGATTAGACATGCAACTAGAAGTAGATACTATATTAGTAGTAGATTAGCTTAGATTAGCTGGGAAAACTCTTAAAAACTGACATAGAAATGACATAACATGACAGTCTTAGCCAACTAGCTTCACTCTAGATCTTCACCCGTCCTAGCCAACACTTAAACCTTAGTACTATTGGAAGTTAAAAGGAAGACAACATAAGAAACAAAATGCAACGCAAGACTGTCTTTTTTAAGGGTGAAGATCAAAAAGCCTCTTGAGCTTTGTTCTAGTGTTAATTATATCTGGTTTTTCGAAGGCATGGTGATGAAGTAGCTGGTGGCCTCCTAGCTGCAGCCATTGCAAACTTATCTCTCCCATTATTATTGTTTTTAGGAGTTTCAGTTTTAGTATCACTCATCATCTTTGTCATTTTCAGCTGATCTTCCTCGTCCATAAATATTTGCTTGCACCTGCACTCCACGGTACAAAAAGCATTGTCTCCTCTGCATAAAACCAACCAATCAAATATTATCGCAAATATACATATTTAGCTTTTCTAGCTAACACGAACTTAACATGGTATCATAGATTCAGATTCCTCATAATGGCGGTTTAGACACTAAGGTCAAATATTGCTCCAAATACGAGCTCCTCATAATTCCATATTTATTCCCGAAAGTATGCTTTTAAGTCTTCTAATCACTTTTTGAGATATATGTAACATTATAGTAAGTGTTACTAGTAACATATGTACAAAAAGGAAGTAATATTTAAAGGGAACATACTTGTACATGTAGATGTCTTCGGTAGGCAAGAGAGAGCGCTTGCAAAGGAAACATTGATCAAGAAAAGTGCACCTAGGAAATGATGGTTTGAAGGGAGTTGAGGAAGGTGATGGAGATGGAGTTGTTTTGGTAATCATAGTGATAACTTTGTTAATAATAACTTGTGCACTTTTCTTGTTACTAGCACTAGTTGTGATTGTTTTTGTTGCATCTTGAGATTCTAGCACTATGCTTAGTCCTGCCATCTTTTCTCAACTAGCTAGAACTCTCTGGCGCGGTGTTGATGGAGGCGGTGGTGGCGGTGGAGAGGTAAGATATGGCGTTTGAGAACTCAAGAGAAAGATAAGTACAATATTTGTAGTAGCTCAAAGGGGGTGGGGTGGGGTGGGGTGGGGCAAGCAGGAGGTATTGGTATTGTGGGGTCCACTTTTTTATTTTTCCTATGTGGGAGCAAATTGCAGAAGGGATGAGGAATAGCTTAATCACTTTGAGGTTTAATTTAATTAACTATAATGTAACTTAATTATATTTCTCTAATACATTAGGTGGTCTCTTTTTTAATTCGTAATCAAATTTATAAATGTTTATTATGTTGTGTTCCTAAGTCGACCAGATTTTTCCCTATCCACATTTCAATTTTACTATGAACTTTCAATTTTACTATGAACTACATTACTGTCAATCAAGAAATTTCATAATATATTCCTCCTAATGGAGGTGGTTGGGCATTTAAGTTGGCCCTCTATTCAATAGTTCACAATATATAATTCAATCAAAAAGTTTCATTTTGCTCTTTTAACATGAATGTGAGGAACTTGTTTGATCCATAATGAAAAGTCATTTAGCATAAAATTTGTATTAAAATCTAAAACTTAGAATGTATATATGACAAACATACGTTACACCGGTGATATGAAAAGTAATAAAATACTTTTAATAAATATCTTTTATTTTTATTGTGACATTTCTTAAGAGTCAAATCTTGACATGATAGGGTTACATACACAACCAAAATGTTAATAACTATTCTAAATTTAATCATTAATTACAAAACATATTACAACAATGACATAAAAAATAAATAAATATTTTTAATAATTACATTTTGTTTTTATAGATAAAATGTAATAGAAGTCAAATGATTAACTATAATAATAAACAATATTTATTAGGGTTACACGGAGGCTAACTGCCCTAGATAAATTATTTTTACTAAAATTAAATGACATTAGCTATAAAATTCAATTGGTGGATCAACTGACTATATCATTTTTTATGTAATCAATCAGAGATTTGCAGGTTCTAAGATTATATTATTTAAATGAATTCTAAAACTGATAGACAGACAAAATTATTTTGTTCTGTTACTGTCAAAATTATTTTATTCCATAACTGTCAGCAAAAAACAGAAATACTGACAGATTAAAAGTTATAATTTGTCCTTGATCAATTAGAAAAAGAAACATTAAATTTAGTATTAGCTTTGAAATTATAAAATTTATAAACATATATTTCTAAGAAAAATGATAAACAGTATTTAAAAAATTAGTTTTTTTCACAATTTTTAGGTTTATATTTTTAATTTGAGTTTTAATTTTCATATTTTACTTAGTTCTATTTGAATATGAAAATGTTTATTAATAAGATAAATTTATTTATGTGATCCTGAGATATTGATAACAAAAATAGATCATTGGTATTAAGTGCATCACACTCAAATATCTGCTTTCTGTTCCTATTAGCTACATTTATTATGTTAGGCAATACATTTAATTTAGAAAGCAGATAAATGGAAATAGAGTATGATTTTGGGACTATTAGTAAATATAATTACATTTTATAATCATTTGAGATTTTGCTTTTGATATTAGATTTGTAAAAGGAAAGAAAGAAAATTTAAAAAAGTTATAAACTATCATGTTCATCCTTATATATCAGTCCCAAATACATAATATTTATTTTACTAAAATTTTGTTAGTGGAAATGACTTAAAATATATCAATAATGTATTTTTTTTACATAATTTCTAGAAAAATGAAAAATTTATATAAAAAATATTGAATAGTCCGGATCATTATATATTTATAAGCCAAAATTATAGATAAAAAATTTATGTAACTAAAATAATACTGAGTAAATATTAGAAACATAAAAGATGGGGAGGATATAAAATTAGTGAAAGATATAAAAAAATGTAAAACAATTTAGTGAAAATAATATTACTAATTAAAGAAGAGAATGATAAATGTGAACTTACATATATATGTTAGTTATAGTTACGACCTGACCATTTTATGTGTCATATGTTTCTACATAACCTTTCACAAATATTATAATTAAAATATTAAATAAAAAGATTTAATTATAATTATATGTTTTATTATAGTGCGCTCTCTCTCATGGGGTTCTCTGTTGTTGGGAATGGGGAGTTAGGCAACCAATGCTCAAAACTTAATGTTTAAAGCTTAATAAAAAAATAAAAAAAAAAATTTAAACAAGTATATTTTATATTCACAAATGGGATGGGAGATAGTAATATACTTGTATGTGAGTTATAGTTATGAAAAGATTATTTTTATATTACATATTTAGGCAATGTTACATGAATTTTATAGTTCCACTTGAAAAAAAAATTAATAAAACATTACACTTTTTAATTTACAAATGAGTCATGAGCATACAAATTAAAAAAATAAAGTAAGATAACAAAAAATTTATTCACTACAATCACTTATAAGCCGGATAAAATGAAAAAAAATTAACTTTAAATTATAGAATGACCTGACTTAACCATAGAATGACCTGATAGAATGACGTGGCTCAACCATGATCTCTCGGATAATTTAAAATACATGGTATATAAAAATTCAAAATAATCATTAGTAGGTTTATAAAGTATCTGTATTTTAATTTTAAATTAAAAAATGATATATATTGAATAACATTTAATTAATTATTTTTTATTTGAAAGAAAATAAATTTAAAAAAAATTAAGGAACTACAACGGGTGCCAAGCCTGGGACAGGCGGAGGGAGTTCATGCATAACTCGCAAACATGCCTAATCTGGAATTTTATAATAATATTTTAGTTTTATCTATCATTTTTTGACAAAAATCTATTAATTAACCTAGCAATAAAAATTATCGACTTCAGCACCTTCATTTGCATGCACTTTTGTACACTTCTGTATGAAATTGCGCCACGCGTCCAATGACCAGGACTAGCAAATACAGGTTCAATAAGTTGAAATGACCCCTGGTTACAGGTTACTCTAGGTTTTGGTTGCTAGCTTTTATTATATGCTGCTGCACACAGCTGTTCACAAGCCTGTTCCACTTGACCATCTTGATTTTTTAACCCTAACTTGAAGCCTGAAAAAACAAAATATGAGCCAAATAAGGAGTACTGATTTTCTGTGTTGTTGAATTGCCTCCATACTGAGCCCGTGACGAGTTTGTAATAATATATCTAACATCAATTGGATAACTCTGCATTGCAACATTTTCTCAACTCTTCAAGTATCAAAGGTATTTGAAGTATATATACTTGAATTTTTACAGATTTTTTTATCAGTATTCTTGAATTTAAATTTTAAAAATGTTTTTTGTAGATATTATGCTCGTTTGAGAAATCTTAAAATAAGTAATTTATAACTTAAAATGAATAAGTGGCTTATAAGTGATAAGTAGATAATGCTTATAAGTTATTTAAGCGTTTGGATACTTTTATATAGAAGTCAGAATTTTTTTTACTTAAATGAACTATAATAAATAATTTTTAAATATAATTATTTTAATTCGTGAATTTTAAAATAGATTAATATTTAGAAACATATAGTTTCAAAACTAAAGTTGATAAAAAAATGAAAAATCAAAATAAGTTTAAAAAAAGAATGTCATTATTAATAATATGCCTTATATCTAAGACGAGGTGTTTTCTTTACTCAATTAGCCAACCCCTTCAAATGAGTTTGGTCATTTATATTTATAGGAAGTCTGAAATAGGCTGTTTGTGACAAGATGGGCATTTTGGCCCTATAAACGAATGTTACATAATTATCTCCCTAAGTCTCCTTAGGTCTTTCTCCTTCATTCTGGGCCTTCAGTCCTAAGTCCAACATTTGTCCCCCTCCTAGTTCGAGTAATATCTTGAGATTTGCGTTTTTAGTTATTTCAAGCCCCGAAATTAAGATGTTAGGGGTAATGCGGGAATAAATATAAAAAGAGGGATAAAGTGGAGAAGATAATAAAGTTAGATAAACATAAAAATAAGGGAAAATGAATTTTTTCGTCACCCAACTTATTGTGTGTTTAGAAACTTACCACTCAACTATAATTTTTTTTGTTTTACTCACTAATGTTAGGTTCGGATTTTTTTTAGTCACTAACGTTAGGTTCGGATTTGATTATTAGTATTTTGTCAATTTTCTATAGCATTATTAAAATATAGTGATAATTAGTACAAAAAGTGTCATATGTGTCTTATAAGAAAACTTAAATGTGTTTGAGTTTACTAGATGCATATGGAGAAGTCGTATAATATATGAATTATATACGTATGTTATAGGAAGAACACATATTTTTTTAAACATCTGGTCAGAACAGATGTATATACATTGTAAATAGACGCATAAAATCAGTTCATATACATCTATTACTTTTTAGGTGGGGTACTAAGCTCAAAACCAAAATTATTATGAAGAGGCATCGCAATCTGTACTAAAATTATTGGGAAATAAAAAAATAAAAAAATCAATATAATCAAATTAACAAACTAATCATAAAGTACTTCCAAAAAAATTAAAAAAATTACATATCAATATTTTACCAAACGACACTTTCAAAAACTTAATGAAATCACCAATCACAACTCCTTTATGCAACTCTTACCGACCCAAAATCAAAACTATAAACTCATTCATTCTAATAGAATTGTGAAACAAGTATATATATAAACACAAAAATATAATAATTTTGTAATAATGTGAATTTGGTATTAAATCAAACAACTTTCACAAGATATTTATCTTACAAACATAGTTTTATAACTTATTTTTAAGATTTTTTTTTGTATATAAAAATTTAAACGTTAAATTATTATTTAGAAGAAAAAAAATTAAAAATAATTCATGAAACTATATCTTTTAGGAGGCTTAAAATGCTTGTCAAACTCTCATCACCAAGGTAAACGTCTTGGAGACATATGAAGTACTATATATAAAGATATAGACATATATCAAATCATTAAAATATTACAGACTACCACTATATTTTAATAATGCTACCAAAAATTGGCATAATGCTAATAATCAAATCCGAACCTAACGTTAGTGACTAAAAACAAATACGAACCTAACATTAGTGAGTAAAAGAAAAAAAAAATAGTTGAATGGTAAATTCCTAAAAACACGATAAGTTGGGTGACGAAAAAATCCATTTTCCCTGAAAATAAATGATAGTAATAAAAATGAGAACAAAAAGAAGTGGATGCTGGTTTTTCTCTTTTTCTTTTTTTTTTTGAAATGTATAAGTACTTATTTTTTTGTGTTTGTATTTTGTTTTCTTGAAGGCATTGATTGGAGACCGGTTGTTCAGCTTCTTCCTCCCTTAACAAAACCGTAGCGGTTCCCGGAGAGGCTCTACTTCAACCTTTTATTTTGGTTTCAAACATTCCTGTAAGTTTCTCTTCTCTTTTATATGTCTTTCTTTTAGCTATTCCACCTTTGCATTTGCTGTCATATTTTACTATCCTGTTGTCTGTTCGCCTCCTTCTTTCTCCATGGATCAATCAAGTTCATCTTCTCTTCGTATGGTGTCTGGCCGCGATCCAGGCAAGAGGCCCCTTGAGGAGGGTGACCAAGAGTCCTCACTGAACTTGAATCACTTAGAGATCCTTGATTTGGCACAGTATAGATCATTTGATTTCTTAAATGAGGACGATTTTATGAAGGGTATTCCCATGGGTCCTCGTCCTTCGTCTCCCTTGAGCCCTCGGACTTTAGAGACTAGGAACCGTATTGTGGAGAAGAGCTTTCGCTTGGGAAGGCAGGAGTTTGGGGATAAGTCGAATCTGAACTACTTAAGTTATTATATCACAAAGGACCCACCACTGAGTAAGTTGAAATTGTATGTAGATTTGTCCAACAGGTATCGTTATCGGGTACCGACGACTGATGAGCGTGTGTGGATGATGCCGGAGTTCGGGATGCATGAGATACCAATGATCTTGTTCCATATTGGGCTTCGATTGCCTATGCATCCCTTCTTCCTGGCTATGTTCGAGGCTATTGGGTGTGGGGTTAGTCAGTTGATGCCCAACTCTATTGCTCAACTTAGCGGGTTTGTTGCCCTTTGCTGTGATAAGAATCGGGTTCCTTCTTTTAAACTATTCTTTTTGATATACGCGGTCCGGTATCACGACGAACAAGTTTATTTTGATTGTCCTTATAAAAGAGTCAAGATTGTCAGCGTTCGGTCTTCCAACTCTGGGTACCATTTTAAGTGGTTATACATCGGGGGCCCAGATTTGGAGTTTGTGAAACCGTGTGGGAAAGTTAGCCAGCTTACTATTGATTATCTGAATAACCTCGAAAAATATGACACGAGTCACTTGAACGAGTTTCATGGGTTGGTGTCGGTATACACCCATCTTCAGTTAAAAGAACTTAGTTTTTTGGAAATGCATGATTGTAAGTGGGACCTTTTAATGATTAGTCTTTTCTCTAATTTTTATATTCCCTTTGCTTCGTCTGTCTTTTGTTTATTATTATATGTCGATGTTGTTTGTCTTTTATTGCTCATGTGACTTGAACTAACCCTTCTTTGTTCTTTGTTTTGCTTCAGTGGCCGGGGCCTCTTTGAAGAAAATTTTAAATAGCGGGATACGAGAGGAGATGGATAAGGCAATGCTGATGCTTGTGTAGCGGGACTCGATGAAGAATGCTGATGCCTCGCATGCTAGTTCTTCGAGGGCTGAGGCGTCGGGAGCAGGCTACTCTGTGTCCATTGAGCTGTTAGATGAGCAAGGGAATAAGGTTGTGGAAGATCCGAGGAAGGTTGTGTCGGATGTGGAGATGGCTGACTTGAATCCTCGCAAGAGGGGCTGTCGGGAAATGGAAGAGTGTAACGCCGATGGTTGTGATCCCGCGGAGCCAGTCGCAACGAGTGGCGGGGTGAATAAGACTATAACCTTGGTGGGAAATAGAGTTCTGATGACCAATACCGTCGATCCTCGAGCGAGGAGGGAAGCTGTTAGGGTGGAGATCTAACCTTACGAACGTTAGACGGGGGGATCCACTGTGCCTTTATGAACTTTTAAGTTGTTTCATCTCCCACAAGATTTCGTTGCTTACACTGGACGAAGTCGTGATGAGCTTGCTGACAGATGTAAAGGAAGAGTTAGTCGGGTATGAGTTTGTTATTTTACATATCAATTTTCTCTTTCTTTCTCTCTTTTCTCTCTTTTTTGTGTATTAATCTTTCTACTTGTTTTATGTATGTTTCGCATTTTTTAGCTGACTTTATGCATGTGTTGGAGGAATATAAGGCTGATGCAGGGAGTGAAGAGCATTCTCGGTTGAAGGCCGAGGTGTCTACCCTCATTGCATCGAGGGTTGGTTTTTTGTCTGACAGTTGTAGCCTTAGGATTTCAAACATTACAAATAAAAGCAGATTACTGATAGAATTTCTTGAGATGAATATCGTTCCAGGCGTTCTTGATTGGCTGACCATCGAGGTGCGAGAGCTCATAAGTCCTCGCGCTGACAACCTTTGACACTCGGTACGGGCCTTCCCACGTCGGCTTAAGCTTTCTTGAAATAGTGGGCTGTGATGCAGCAGAATCTCGAAGGACGAGGTCATCAATCCTGAAGCTCTTGGTTTTGACTTTCTTGTTGAAGTATTTCGCAGTCTTTTCTAGCTGCGCGATCATGCGGAGTCGAGACTCCTCTCTTGTTTCTTCGAGCAAGTCGTTTTGAAAGCGCAAGCCCTCGAGTGTGAGAGAAGGGTTGAATACTTCGACTCATTGGGAAATTAGGCTTATTTAGAAGGGTAGGACGACATCGACGCCATACGCGAGACGGAATGGAGTTTCACCTATTACGCTCCGGGGTGTCGTCCTGTAGGACCATAGCACATTCGGGAGTTCATCAACCTAGCAACGGGGAATTTTCTTAATTCCTTTCTTTAGTCCTTGTTGGATGGTTCTATTCGTTACTTCTGCGAGTCCATTGGCCTGTGGGTATGCAACTGAGGCCTTGATGTGCTAGATTTTTAACTCCTCTAGGGCTTTCTCAAACAGCGCTCCTATAAATTGCGTGCCATTATCGAAAACTAAAATCCTTTGGATTCCAAAGCGAAATACCACATACTCAATGAAAAACTCAATCATTTCTTTCTCTCTGATCTTGGAAATGGGCTTTGCATCGACCCACTTTGTTGCGTAATCCACTGCGACCACGATATATTGGCAATGGTTCTTGGACTTTGGAAAGGGCCCTATAATATCTATTCCCCACTGGAAAAAGGGGCATGGAGCGATTATCGAGTTGAGCTCGGTCGTGGGTCGATGGCTTACGTTCCTATGTAGTTAACATGCTTGGCATTTTCTAACATATTTCTCGCAATCTTTACGGATTATGGGCCAATACAGTCCCTGTCTGATGATCTTAAGGGTCAGGTTCTTTCCTCCGAGGTGTTCACCGCAGATGCCAGTGTGTACCTCGACCATCGCTTGATGGGCTTCCTCCGAGGTCAAACAACGGAGCAGCGGTTCAGATAAAGCGCGTCGATAAAACGATGAGCCGATAACACAAAAGTTTCTTGCCTTAAACATGAGTGAACGAGCCTCACTCTTTCCCTCGGGGAGTTTGTTATCGATGATATAATCGAGGAATGGCTTTCGCCGGTCGGGGCTATTCTGAATCTGATTAACAAATAATTCATCGATGGTGGGGGCCGTTAAGACGTCGACATATATTGGATCGAGATTGACAGGCAAATTGGAGGATGTTAACTTGGCCAGGGAATCTGCCCACTGGTTTTCTTCTCTATCAATATTCGAGAGTCTCTATGAAAGGAATTTCTTAAGTAGCTCTTGTGTTTGTTCCAGGTATTGAGTCATTCTTTCATTGTGCGCTTTGAACTCCCCGCTTTTTTGTTTAGAGACTAGTTGTGAATCTCCAAATATGTCGATAATCTCGGCCTCGAGGTATACTGCCAGCTTTAAACCTGCGATAAGGGCCTCATATTCGGCTACGTTGTTTGTAGCTGCGAATTCGATTTTAGAGATTGTTGGATCTTGAATCCCTCTGGGCTGATTAAGATGACTCTCGCTCCTCCTGAGTCGGCGGTCGAGGATCCATCGACAAACAATAGCCATGGCCTTAAATGATTTTCGTCAGAATTCTGAGCTTTGGCTTTGAATTGACATTCGGCAACAAAATCTGAAAGGACCTAAGCTTTGATTATGGTTCGAGGTAAAATTGACTTAGCTCGATGGTCCATGCAGCGAGTCTGCCGGTCGTGTCGGGTTTGTGTAGGATTCTCTTCAGAGGTTGATTCGTGATCACCTGAATTTCCCTTGCTTGGAAATAGTGTCTTAATTTTCGGCTGGCAACCACTAGAACATAGACTAGCTTCTCGACCTGTGGATATCTAACCTCCACATCCTGAAGTGAGTGACTAATATAGTACACCGGGATTTCTTTTACTTCATCAACCCGAACTAGGACTGCCGTAACGGTTTCATCGGAGGCTGGGAGATATACCCGCAACGGCTCGCCTAGTAAGGGCCGAGTGAGAATGGGTGGATTTGTTAGGAATGCTTTTAACTCAGAGAAATTCTTTTAACAGTCATCATTCCATTTGAAGTGCGAGGATTTAGAAGCTTTCTTCATTGCTGAGAAAAAAGGGAGGCATCTTTTTGACGATTGGGGAATAAACCTTCGGAGTATGGCGATACAACCATTTAGTTTTTGTAAATCCTTATCGGATCTTGGTTTCTCCATTTCCAAGATTGCTTTTGTATGGGATGGATACGCTTCGATACCTCTTTGGGTAACTAAGAAATCAAGGAATTTCCCGCGGTAAGACCGAACGAGCACTTGGCAGGATTTAGCCGCATATTGTTTTTCTCGCATTTTCAAATGTTTCGCGAAGGTCGGACACATGGTCAGAGGAAAACCTCTATTTTTTAATCATGTCATTGACATATATCAACATATTTCTCCCGATCTGTGAGGCGAATATCTTATCCATCATCTGTTGAAAAGTGGCCCCCGTATTAATTAAACTGAAAGGCGTCACCGATAGCCGAAGGCTCCTCGGTGCGTGATGAATACAGTCTGCTGCCAATCTTGGGAGTCCATTTTAATCTGATTATACCCTGAAAAGGCATCCATAAAAGAGAGAAGTTCATTTCTCGTTGTCGCATCAATGAGTTGGTCGATATTTGGCAGTGGGTAAAAGTCTTTGGGGCAAGCCATATTCACATCCGAGTAATCGATGCACATTCTCCACTTTCCATTTATTTTCTTGACCAGGACCACATTTGAAATCTATGTGAGGAATTGTACTAGTTCAATGAAACCGGCCTCAAGTAGTCTGCCAATCTCTTGGTCGATGGCTACTCTTTTCTCGGAGGAGAATGTTCGGTGTTTCTGCCTTACAGGCCTGATGCTTTTGCTGATGTGTAGTGAGTGTCGAGCGACGACCTCCGGGATCCCAGGAATGTCCTTGGGATCCCAGGAGAAGATGTCAGAGAACTCACAGATAAGATTCGTGATATCTTTCTTTAATAGTTTAGGGAGATTTTTGCCAATTCTTATAGTTTTCTCTAGGTTTCCTTCAAATACTTTAACATCTTCAGTTTCTTCGATAGGAGAGCAAGAGTTGTTGGTGGGTGGGTTGACGAGCGCTTTGGGGTCGATGTCAAGCACTTGGTTGACCTTAAACTCCTCATCTACCTTTTTTCTTGGAGATATTGTGGTTAAGTAGCACTGTCTTGCTGTTGCCTGGTCGCCGGTCATTTCTGTTAGTGTATACTGAAAATATTTATTTGAAGTATGTACATTTATTTCTGGCCAGTTTATTTGAGAATCATTTGAATGTTTACATGTTGTCTAATATTATATATTGTGAACAATCTAGTATCAAATGGGATACAGAATATTAGATTGTTAAATACGGTTATATAATATAATAAGGTTCACAACACAGGTGGTGTTGGACAATCCACTGGTATGGCTGTAGTATTATTTAGATTAGTTTATATTGACTAATAAATAATACTAGTATACTTTGTGTATATTGAACATGATCAAATTTAGAATTGTTCCCTTAATACTGATTAAGAAGGCGAACTAAGATTCTATGTTATTATTAATGCTTAGGTTCTTAATCCGGAAATAGTAATTGACACGTGTATATAATTCCATCACCCAAAATATAATGATATAATTCAAAAGAATTATTTCATATATAAATCAAAGCATGTAAATAATATACACGTGTCAATTACTATTTCCGGATTAAGAACCTAAACATTAATAATAACATAGAATCTTAGTTCTCCTTCTTAATCAGTATTAAGGGAACAATTCTAAATTTGATCATGTTCAATATACACAAAGTATACTAGTATTATTTATTAGTCAATATAAACTAATCTAAATAATACTACAGCCATACCAGTGGATTGTCCAACACCACCTGTGCTGTGAACCTTATTATATTATATAACCGTATTTAACAATCTAATATTCTGTATCCCATTTGATACTAGATTGTTCACAATATATAATATTAGACAACATGTAAACATTCAAATGATTCTCAAATAAACTGGCCAGAAATAAATGTACATACTTCAAATAAATATTTTCAGTATACACTAACAATCTCCCACTTATACTCAAAATATTCTATGTGTACATCAGTGTTTATTTAATCCACTATTACATAAAAATCTATGTGTCCATCCATCTGACTCCTATCGCTTCCACATGCTTGTCAAAAACCTTGGTTGGCAAGCTCTTTGTGAAAGGATCTGCTTGGTTGTCTTCTGATGATATGTGAGCCACAACTATATCCCCTCGCTTTACGATTCCTCGTATGAGATGATACTTACGTTCAATATGTTTAGCTGCTTTGTGGTCTCGCGGTTCCTTTGAATTTGCCACAGCACCAGTGTTATCACAATACACCGTCAAGCTCCTAGGCAAATTAGGTACCACATCTAAGTCCAAAAGGAAGTTCCTGAACCATACAGCCTCCTTGGCAGCCTCAGAGGCCGCCACGTACTCGGCCTCCATGGTGGAGTCTGCAATGCATTTCTGCTTTACACTCCTCCATATAACGGCTCCACCTCCCAAAGTAAAAACATATCCCGAGGTTGATTTCCTCTTATCCCTATCTGATTGGAAATCTGAATCAGTATATCCCAAAGGAAATAGATCTGAGGCCTTGTAAATTAACATATACTCCTTAGTCCTTCTCAGGTACTTGAGTATAGTTTTTACTGCACTCCAATGTTCCTGACCTGGGTTCGACTGATATCTACTAACCATGCCTACAACAAAGCAGATGTCAGGCCTCGTACATAACATAGCATACATTAAGCTTCCACATGCTGAAGCATAAGGAACTGCTTTCATGCTCTCTATATCCTTAGGTGTCGAAGGACACTGCTTCTTAGATAGAGCAACTCCATGCTTAAAAGGTAGAAAACCTTTCTTGGAGTTCTGCATGTTAAAATGAGCTAATACTTCATCAATGTAGGGCTCTTGAGATAAAGCCAACATCCTTTTCTTGCGATCCCTTATAACTTTGATCCCAAGGATGTATGCCGCTTCACCTAAGTCCTTCATGTCAAATTGTTTGAACAACCATGCATTTACTGATGACAACATCTCAACATTGTTTCTAATGAGTAAAATATCGTCTACATATAGTACTAGAAAAACCACTGCATTACCTTCACTTCTCTTATACACGCACGATTCGCTTGGACTTTGATCAAATCCATATGACTGGACTGCCTGATCAAAACGAATATTCCAGTCTCTAGAAGCTTGTTTAAGTCCATAAATAGACCTCTTAAGCTTACATACCAGATGCTCTTGGCCTTCCTTAATGAATCATTTTGGTTGCTGCATATAGATGGTTTCTTCAAGACTTCCATTAAGAAAAGCTGTCTTGACATCCATTTGCTAAATCTCATAATCGAGATGAGCTGCTATAGATAAAAGAATACGGATTGACTTAAGCATGACTACCGGTGAAAAGGTTTCCTCATAATCGATACCTTCTTTCTGAGTATACCCTTTCGCAACAAGTCTTGCTTTCCAGGCTTTCACCTTTTTATCTAATCCCCTCTTTTTCTTGTAGATCCACTTACATCCAATAGGTTTTATACCTTTGGGTGGTTCCACGAGCTCCCAGACCTGATTAGAATACATTGATTCTATCTCAGATTCCATCGCCTTTTGCCAAAGATCTGCATCTTTGTCTTGTGCTGCCTCTTCGTATGTACGGGGATCATCATCATGTTCACCAGAGACCAAGTCTGAAGACTCACCCAAAAACATGAATCTATCAGGCTGTTGAACAACCCTCCCACTACGACGAGGCACTTGTGCGGTATTAGTGACAGGTTGTACATTATGTTGTGGTTGTTCTACTTGTACTACAGCTTCATGGGTATTATTTGTCCATCCCATCAGTTCCTCTAAAACGACACTACTCATGGGTTTGTGATTCATTATATATTTCTCCTCTAAGAATCTTGCATTGGTGCTAACAATGACATCCCGATTCTTCGGACTATAAAATAAATATCCTTTCGTTCCCATGGGGTAGCCTACAAACAACCTTACTTCTGTACGAGATTCTAACTTAGTCGCGTTCTTGTTCAGCACATGTGCTGGACAACCCCATATTCGAATATGTCTTAGACTCGGTGTATCCCCGGTCCACAATTCTAAGGGGGTTTTAGGAACCGACTTAGAAGGTACTAAGTTTAGAAGATAAGCTGCTGTCTCTAAGGCATGTCCCAAAACGACTTGGGTAAATCCGAATAACTCATCATCGATCTAACACTCTCTAAAAGAGTCCGGTTCCTTCTCTCTACTACACCGTTCTGCTGGGGTGTGCCTGGTGCAGTTAACTGGGATTCTATCCCATTTTCTGATAAATATTCCCTAAATTCTCCAAGCAAGTATTCGCCACCATGATCTGATCGTAGTGACTTGATACTTTTATTAAGTCGCTTCTTCGTTTTAGCTTTGTACTCTTTGAACTTATCAAAGCACTCAGACTTATGGTGCAACAAATAAACGTACCCATATCTAGAATAATCATCAATGAAAGTGACAAAATATTCATAACCACCTCTTGCTTGGATATTCATGGGTCCACATAAATCAGAGTGAACCAATTCTAACAGTTATTTGGCTCTATTCCCTTTTGCCTTGAAAGGCCTATTAGTCATTTTACCTTCCAAGCAGGATTCACAAACTGGAAATGGCTCCACTGCCAATGAGCTTAAAGGCCCGTCTACTACCAGTCTTTGATTTATATATGAAATAATTCTTTTGAATTATATCATTATATTTTGGGTGATGGAATTATATACATGGTGGATATTATTTATTGAAGGAATCCATGTCCTGATAATATTCGGGTTAATGATGTCCCCTTGAAAGCTCAAAAAGATTTAATTATGTGAAACCCTGCAGGTGGAATTTATTCTGGCATAATTAAATAAAGGTTGAGTGGATGATCAAGGATAAAAGATATTAATTAAATAAATTATCAGTAATTTATTTAATTAATGGACATATGATATTTTAAACATGGGGAATTTAATAAGCAAATAATATTGGAACCGAATTAATTAAATTACGGTATTTGGAAAGGTAGTGCAAATATTAATTCTTTAGTGGATTGAATTAATATTTAATTACATTGGGCTAGGCTCAAGATGTAATTAGAAGGCCCAACCTAATTATCCATGGTCCCTATTGTAGCCTATATATATTCTTATTCTCTTCTTGCTTGGAATTGTGTGAAAATATATTGTAGCCACCAAGGAGCAAGAAGAGAGGATAACTTGAGAAGACGGAGGCCACACTTCGCTCAAGGGAATTCGGGAATACAATAGAAGAGCGTGGAATCAACCATTAACAAGGTAATCCTCTTTTCGTAATCTTTATCGTAAAACGTAGTAACACCCTAAGTCCGTGGTTCCCAACAATTTCTCCTACACAAAAGTCTGTGGGGAATTTCATTTTCAAATGGGAGATGGAAGTTATAGCTCGGAGTGCGGTGATCGTTGTTTGCCCCAATATGGCGTTGAAACTAGAGGAGACACTGATCACATGAAATTCGACCATCTTCCAAATCTAACACGATGGAGAGCCAAAAAGTATCGGCATGTCGATAGTTCCTACCACATGAACTTCATTTCCCGTGAAACCATACAAAGGTGTTCGCGAGTTTTCAAGTCTTCGATCCCCGACGTCCATTCGGGAGAAAGCATGATGATATAAGACGTCGACGGAGCTGCCATTGTCAACTAGCATTTTCTTAACTGTGTTATTTCCCACCCGCATGGTAGTGACAAGGGCGTCTTGATGGCCTTCGATGAGGCCGGGACGGTAGTCATCGTCGGAGAAAAGATGATCGGGGAGGGATTCGCTCGAGGGCGCTTAGCTGCCGAGGGATTGACATTAAAAACCTCTCGGGCATAAGGCTTGCGAGAGTTGCGAGAAAGACCCCCAGCGGCTATACCAACAAAGATGACGTCGATGACACGGTCTTCCTCATCTCGATGGTGGCGTCTGGGCGCATTATCTTGTTGTACATAGTGGACAAGTTGTCCTCGACGAATCTTTCCTTCGATAAGGTTACTGAGTTGAAAGCATTGCTCTGTTGTATGGCCAGTAATCATAGTATCTAGAGCTTGGGGGTCTACCGGGTTTCATGGGTCTCGGAGGACGGTAACCTGGCTCCATTTTTAGTATCGCTAAAATTGTCGCCTTCTCGGCGTTGAGTTTAGTAAATTTTTTCTCAGGTCGGTTACGGGGCTGCCAGTCCCTTTCTCTTCTATCTCTTGGGGGTGATCAACTGCACGCGGTGATGGTGACCGGCGACTTCTGGGCGCCTTTCGCGTGTGGGAGATCGTGGACTATAGCTACGACGCCGTTCATATCTTGACGAACGCCGAGGAGATTGGATGCAACTTACTGCTTCTTGGAGCATCATGCGATGTTCTATAATCTGAAATGTGGCTTGAAGGGTTTTTGGCCTTTTCTAAAAAAATTCTTCTAGGAGTAGCCTGTGTCGAGATTTATCAATGCCCGTTGTTAGGAAGTTGACGGCCATCTACTCTATCAAATTTGGAATTTTCGCTATCTCCTCTCTGAAACGAGTTAAGAAACTTCGGAGGCTCTCACCGGAACGTTGGTGCATTGTCATCAAGGACGCTGTGACTTTGATTCCTTTATAATTACTAGAGAATCGAGCTTGGAATTTGCTCTTTAGCGTTGTCCATGAGTCGATGGACTGAGGGGGTAGATTGTTGTACCATCGAAGAGCTGTGCCTTGGAGGCAAGTGGAGAAAAACTGACATCGAGCGATCTCTGAGTGGCTAAAGAAGGCCATGCGGTCGTCAAAAGTGTTGAGAAATGCTAATGGGTCAGATGATCCGTCGAAATGATCGAGGGCAGGAGTTTTCAACGTCCTGTCGATGCGTGCTTTCTCGAGAACCAGCGATATAGGACTCTCGCTAAAAGTTTCGAATACCGACTGATTGCGCATTATGGTACGCACATGTGCTATTTCCTCTTGCATTTTGGCAAATTCCTCATGGGAGATGGATTCTGTGGACTCGATTTGCTGAGAGACGTCGGCAGACGATACTATGCGCTGTCGATGCTCACGCGGTTGTGAGTATGCTGACTCTGCTGATGGTTCATATTCATATTCGGCATCCTCATCTTCATCGTAAAGTTCGTCGTCTTGCCCCTGGTTTTGAATTGACGCTTGTTGGAGCTCTCGGCGAAGACGATGAATTTCACGCTGCCACTCAAGCCTGACTTGGAGCATTCGAGTCTCACGTTCTAAGAGCTCAAGCTCTTCATCTGAGTAAGGTAGATCTTCCAGGTCCTCCTTATTTTGAGCCTTTAACCTTTCCATCTTTTCGAGGTGGAGTCGCATATCACTTAAAAGCACATTTTTGCCTTTGGATGTCTGGATCCTTAAACGCGGATCTGATTTGAACTTTCTGTTCTTGTCTCGCTGATCTGCATTTGTTAAGTTCACCGGATGATCATGAGAAGCTTCTTCCGGTGGGGGAAATAAACATTTCGGCTTCAGCGTCGATTGTTTGGGTGGTTCTTGCCCACCGTGGCTCGTGGGGTCGGTGGCGATTTCTGCCGTCAACTCCTTACCTGAATTGGTCTGGCTGTTCCCAGATCAATTTCTTCCACGATCATATCTTGGTTGGATCTACAGAGTAAAGCTCCTTCTAGCGCCAAATGATATGCCTTTAGTATTATTAATATCTAATACTAATCTTTAAGGAGGTGTTTTCTTTACTCAATTAGCTAACCCCTTCAAATGATGTTGGCCCTTTATATTTATAGGAAGTCCCAACTGGGCTGTTTGTTACAAGATGGGCCTATAAACGAATGTTACATAATTATCTCCCTAAGTCTCCTTAGGCCTTTCTCCTTTATTCTGGGCCTTCGGTCCTAGGTCCAACAACTAACATTCAACTTATTAGTTTAAGCAGTGTTGTAAAAATCGGTAATCGAATCTAATCGGTTGATGCACCGATTAGCGATTAATCAGTAAATCGGGGATTAATCGGACCGATTAATCGGCGATTATTCATATGACACTTCAGATTTAGGGAATTTTTTTATATAAAAATTTGGGATCTCTAGCATTTTCCTTTATAATAGCTATCGCAAATGTTCTCTTTTTCAGCTTCACTTTGCAGAGTTAAGTGGATATGAAAAATATTACAGTATTGGAGATCGATCCACACTAAACTAAATCATGAATAACAAATTATTTATATTATATTTACGAGCAACAAAAAATCTGTTCCAGATGCTCTCGGTATCTTAATGTAGAGAGGGGGTAAGAAATTAGAATTGTTAGCATTTGTTTTCAACTAAAAAAAGTTTGAAATATTCTGAGACAATAGCCATCAGGACATGATTCGGCTAAGTGCCGAGAATGGAACTCGCAATATATCTGAGTGAAGATATATTTTATAAATTGCTTCTTTTATTCTTAAATCTGAATGCTAGCTGATAGACAAATAACAAGACAAAACAAACTCGAATGAGACACCCCTGATTAAAATCTTACAATCTGTTCTTCACAAACAGACTCAACTTGAAAATCTCAGAACTGCTGAAGGAAGCTCAAGATGTGTTTGTTTATGTCATCAGGTTTTTCTTCATTGATGAAGTGGCCTACACCTTCCATCACAACAACTTCTTGCAGTAATGGCACAAATTTCTGGAACTCTCCGCTGTGTATAAAATCCTTGGCGCCTGGCATGTTATAGACTAAGTCAAGATCACCGACGACAAATTTTGTTGGTACGGTTACCTGAGCGCTTGTCCAAGGTGCTGTAAGCTCCCATGTTCTGCAGGCATTTGAAAGAGACAATTAGTTGCCTACTTAACAAAAATAACAAATTCATTATGTGTGCGTGTTAAGGAACCAGTCACTCTAACCAGTCACTCTAAAACCTCAAGGTGTGGTGTTAGAGCAAGGTCCTTTCCAGGATCTTATATTAGTATTCTAACAGTTCGCGCATTTTAGAGTTAACTTACGAATGAAGAGCTCGATAGTAATTGATGGGACCAGTAAAGCCGGTTTTCTCATATTTGTTGGAGTAATAGTTGAGATCTTCCTCCGATAACCAGGAAGGCAGGGGAGAATCTGTTGAGTCTCCATTAAACCCTGTACCTTTTGGAAAGTAGAACGGACTGGGTTCACGATGCGACAGAATCTTCTTGAGAAATGTTTTAGTACCAATGTTATTAGCAATTTCAGCTTCCATGTCTCCTGGTTTCTACAACATTACATCAAGTGTTAAAATCTTGGTTCCTTCAGTGAATGTTACATGAAATGATTGACCAAGTACTCCCTCCGTCCCCTTCAATTCTTAACAGTTTTGACCGTATCTCAATTGTTTAATCCAGATTGCCAGTAAAATTTGCAACTTATAATGAAAGTAATGAAACTTGACTAACCTGAAACCTGACCATGTAGTGATCCTCTCCATAAGCAGCCTCCATTAACTTAGCAACATCTTCCGTTGGATTCCTGGCTATATAATGGATGCTCAAAGAGACCAGAGCTTTGACCTTATCGGGCCTAAACAAACTCAGATGCCATGCTACAAACGCACCCCAATCATGCGCCACCACAAACACCTTCTCCTTAGGTGCAATCACATCAAGCAGTGCCACAATATCTCCGACAATATGGACAACAGAAAACTTGCTGGGATCATCAACAGGTGCACCTGTAGTGTCTCCGTAGCCACGAAGATCAGGAGCCACTGCATGGTAGCCGTGAGAAGCCATGAAATGAATCTGGTGGCGCCATGAGTACCATAGCTTTGGGAAGCCGTGAAGGAAAAGTACTAGTGGCCCTTTGCCTTTCTCTGCTATGTGAATGTTTAGGCCATTTGCACTGATCATCTTGTGCTCTACTCCTTCCATCTTTTTAAGTGGTGATGAACGTCTTCTTAATAGTAAGGAGGGTTATATATAAAATTCAGATTACAAACCATTTGTTAGCCTTTTGCAAATGCTTAGCCTAAAAAAGCCGTCCAAGTTCTTTCAAATGTTTAAAATAAGACATGTACTTGTGCTTTTGAAAGAAGACATATGCATCAATTCAAAAGTATTTTAGTTGAATAATTCACCGATTAGATACTTTGTCCGTAATGTAACACATTTAACAATAAGTCCTGATAAAATCTAATCCGTTATTTTAAACTCAGTGATAGCATTGCCAAATGTCTTCCTTTGAGCTGAAGAGAAAGGCAGATAAAGGTTCATATAGAAAACACAAATTCATGAGTTAGTAGTAACAACATTAAGCAACAATGAAACTTGAAAATCTTAGAACTGCTGAAGGAAGTCGAATATGTGCTTGTTAACATCATCGGGTTTTTCTTCATTGATGAAGTGAGCTACACCTTTCATCACAACAACTTCCTGCAACAATGGCACGAGTTTCTGGAACTCTCCGCTGTGTATAAATTCCTGAGAGCCTGGCATGTGATAAACCAAGTCAAGATCTCCGACGATAAATTTTGTTGGTACCATTACCCGAGCTCCTGTCCAAGGTGCCGTAAGTTCCCATGTTCTGCATACATTATAAAAAATAAATCAATTGACCTTTAAAACAATCAACTAACATATCACAGACAAATTTAGTACTACATGAAGTTGCTTGAACA
Organism: Apium graveolens; assembly: GCF_009905375.1. Taxonomy (NCBI): domain Eukaryota; kingdom Viridiplantae; phylum Streptophyta; class Magnoliopsida; order Apiales; family Apiaceae; genus Apium; species Apium graveolens. Next base: position 199,202,462 of record NC_133647.1, read on the forward strand.
AATTTATGAAGTTAAAAAAATCAAAAAGCTAAGGGAGAGATCGAGTTAACTTACAAACCAAGAGCTCGATAGTAATTAATGGGACCAGTAAAGCCAGTTTTCTCATATTGAGTGGTGTAATACTCGAGATCTTCTTCAGACAACCAAGAAGGCAAGGGAGATTCTGTTGAGTCTCCATTAAACCCTGTACCTTTAGGGAAGAAAAACGGACCAGGTTCGCGATGCGAGAGAAACTTCTTGAGAAATGTTTTAGTACCAATGTTATTAGCAATTTCGGCTTCCATGTCTCCTGGTTCCTGCAACATTACATGAAGTGTTAAGATTCTGATTTCACAACCGAAAGTGACTAGAAATGATATTAAGTACACAGAAGTGTCCGAGAATGTTAGCTGCTATTACTCGTATCTCAGCTTCCTAAACCAACTGGTAGATTCCATACATGTGTTAGGACTTGTCTCACAACTTCTGTGGCAGGGGCAGAATGGTAATATATAAGTAGCAAGTAAACTCCACTAGCACGAGCTCTTTTGGGAGTGAAAAAAAAACAAATCGGTACGAGTTCGTCCCACAGAGCCGACAATATCGTATTAATGTAGAGTTAGGCCTCCTTAACAAGTCTAGCAAGCCCAACAACATGTTACCAGGGTTCAGGTATCAAGTATAAATTGGACGCAAAACAAAATGTTTTATGAATTTTTTTATAAGATTCGAGCATAAAATTAGGAAGAGATGAAACAGATAGATGCGTGGAAGCTCTTGTTTAAATTTATTGGATTTAAATAGAGGAAGACAATTGAGATGTCAAATAATGTTATCTCTCTCGCTCCCTTTACGGATTGTCGAGAGTTCGAACCTTGTCAAAATAAGTTGAAGCTGGGTGGGTGAGAATGTTTGCAAATGATATATGAACATTTATCCGAAAACAAATTGTATTTAGGAAATAAGCTGCAGCTCTAAGTTGTTGGAAGTTACAAAAGTGATGAAACAGACTGACCTGAAATCTGACCATGTAATAGTCCTCACCATAAAAAGCCTTCATAGAATCAACTATATTAGCCAAAGGATTCCTCGCTAAATAATGGACGCTCAAAGCGACAAACGCTTTAACTTTATCAGGCCTAAACAAATTCAAATGCCAAGCTACATACGCACCCCAGTCATGCGCCACCACGAACACCTTCTCGTTCGGTGCAATCACATCCAGGAGTGCTATGATATCTCCAACAATATGGAGAACCGAGAACTTGCTTGGATCATCTAGAGGTGCACCTGTAGTGTCACCGTAGCCGCGAAGATCAGGAGCTACAGCATGGTAGCCCTTAGAAGCCATGAAATGGATCTGGTGGCGCCACGAGTACCATAGCTTAGGGAAGCCGTGAAGAAAAAGGACTAGTGGCCCTTGGCCTTTCTCAGCTATGTGGATGTTTAGGCCATTTGCACTTATCATCCTGTGCTCTATACCTTCCATCTTAAATTTGATGATCACTTCTGCTCGCACTTCTACTCAAGATTCAATTCTATAGAAGGATATTTAAGGTCGGTATGTTACTCGTAAGTAACTTGGAAGTCCGAAATACATACATTTTTATTGGATATGTACGGACCATCTCGTCCACATAATTTAAAATTTATGGCGTCTTTTGAAATTATTGGCGTGGAGCCAACTCATTGCTTAGATATGTATCAACAATTTCCTTGTGTGCTATTTGCTCCACTTGCATTTTTTAGCTAGTCTTGCATTCACATTTCGTTTGCTTTTTGTGTTTAAATACGTAGACAAGAAGAGTATGTCCATGAACACGTAATAAAAAGAGTTAGTGTTTGATGAGATGCCCACAAAATATTGGTGAAAAACTCATTAATAAAGATGAAATCATGCAGCATGCATGCACAAAAATCTCCACCAATAAAATTTTTACAACTTATCAATCACACTTTCTTACCATATGCCCATGAGTACACACAAACCGTTATTTATTAACGGATCTCACTAATGATCCTGGAAGGAAAGGATAAGGTCAAAATCAACACAATAGCTGCTAAATAAAGCTAATGCAGCAGTTGGCAGTGAAGTCAGAGAGTGGATAAGCTCAGTGGCACAATTCACTTAAATTTTATCCTGTAAATGTAATGGTAGGATAAGGTGACTGTTGTGCCCTGTAAAGATTCCATCTCAAAACTTCAAGAAATCAACAAAACAACAATACTGGGCAGTAAATCTTATTTTCGACAAACAGGTTAACAAAAATGTCCAACATCTCTACCAAATGCAACTTGAAAATCTTAGAACTGCTGAAGGAAATCGAAAATGTGGGTGTTAATGTCATCGGGTTTTTCTTCGTTGATGAAGTGAGCTACACCTTTCATCACAACAACTTCCTGCAACAATGGCACGCGTCTCTGGAACTCTCCGCTGTGTATAAATTCCTGGGAGCCTGGCATGTGATAAACCAAGTCAAGATCTCCAATAATAAATTTTGTTGGTACCATTACCTGAGCTCCTGCCCAAGGTGCCGTAAGTTCCCATGTCCTGATGCATTTAAATAAATGAATCAATTGACCATAAAAAAAAACAAGAGTCCTGGTCCTTACAATCGATTGTTGCAACCATCTATCTGTTATAATTTTCCGCACAGAGATTTAACACTAAAAAAATTGTGAATGCAGGAGGGCAACGTCATATGTCCGCGCTTACTACACCACTTCTAGGGCTTTTTGCTCTCGTGCGGAAAATTTCAGCAAATAGTTGGTTCCAACAATCAATTGCAGTAAGTTATGAAGTTAAAGAAATAGGCATGAAATAGATCGAGTCAACTTACAAACCCCAAGCTCGATAGTAGTTAATTGGACCAGTAAAGCCAGTTTTCTTATATTTAGCAGCATAATAGTCGAGATCTTCTTCTGTCAACCACGAAGGCAACGGAGAATCTGACGAGTCTCCATTAAACCCCGTACCTTTAGGGAAGAAGAACGGAGTAGTTTCACGGTGCGATAAAAACTTCTTGAGAAATGTTTTAGTACCAATATTGTTTGCAATTTCGGCTTCCATGTCTCCTGGTTTCTGCAACATTACATGAAATGCAAATTTACAACATCAACGGCCCCTTGGGATTCGAAATAAAAGTTATGAACAAAAATATATAAGAAACAAGCTGCTCTAAAGAGTTGACAAATAACAAAAGTGACTAAATAAACTGACCTGAAATCTGGCCATGTAAAGGTCCTCACCGTAAAAAGCCGTCATTAAATCAACGACACTACCTGCAGGATTTCTGGGCAAATACTGGACGCTCAAAGCGACAAAAGCTTTGACCTTATCAGGCCTAAACAAATTCAAATGCCAAGTTACATACGCACCCCAGTCATGCGCCACCACGAACACCTTCTCGTTCGGTGCAATCACATCCAGCAGTGCTACGATATCTCCAACAATATGGAGAACCGAGAACTTGCTTGGATCATCTAGAGGTGCACCAGTAGTGTCGCCGTAGCCGCGAAGATCAGGGGCTACAGCATGGTAGCCCTTAGAAGCCATGAAATGGATCTGGTGGCGCCATGAGTACCATAACTTAGGGAAGCCGTGAAGAAAAAGGACTAGTGGCCCTTGGCCTTTCTCAGCTATGTGGATGTTTAGGCCATTTGCACTTATCATCCTGTGCTCTATACCTTCCATCTTAATTCACTGATCTTGATGATCACTCTGCTCGCAGTTCTGCTCAAATTATTAGCACTGGTGATATTTAAATTCCTACTGTGTTTCCATGTTCTGCTAGCATCAATGTTTACAAGCTTTACTATTTAAACTGAAACAGCAGAACATTACCAAATTTCTAATTCTGCATGCCTGGGCTACACTTTTTACATATATTACTCTGCAAAATTTCATAACAATGTAATATTATTTAATTTCATATTTAATCGGTTTTGTAACCGGAATCGAACCGATTATAATCGAACCGATATTTTTTAAACCGAATCCGAACCGGCGGTTGCGGTTTTGAATTTTAGAAACCGAATAAGTTGCGGTTCCGGTTTTAGCGGTTCCGGTTTTAGCCGAAAACCGAGTCGAACCGACCCATGCTCTCCCCTAGTGACCGTGCATGGTTATATTTTATACTAGTATAGAATAATATATAATGTATTTAAATATCTTTTAGGGGAAGTATCAAATTATCAAATTTTGGTATCCATTTTTTTTAATTTCAATATAGACTAGGGTTCGATTCCCTGCAAACACGGATTGTTCCCTAATTTAATATTCTTAATCTCATATTCGCAGGGGTTATCAAATAAGGATTAATTTCAAGTTAAATTTGAGTTCAAATCTCCGTAGATACTAATTTAATATTTTAAATCACAGATTCGCAGGATAATGTTCGACTGCACTATGTTGCGGTCTTGCGGAGCCAACTATGCTTTCTACGTACACTCTTGTTGAATTTAACAATTCCCTTGTGTGTGTACAGTTCACTAGTTAATCGTTTGCTTTTTGTGTTTACGTTAAAATGATCATTTTACAAATTATAAACTTTATAATATCTAGGGACCGTCATGGGTGTTAAATTAAATCATGCAGACTAACGTGCAATAGTAAAATTTAGACTTTCATACAGCACACACACATGTTTCACGTGAGTATCGTTGAGAGTGAGTGATTCCTATTAAAATTGATCGATCAATTCTTCATCACAACGAAAATTTTAATTATTTGAAAAAATTGAAACTTACATTTTAGAATAAATTAGAAATACTTTTATTAACAAATATGTAAAATTTTCGGCTAATTTTACCATACAAACAACGTCGATCGAATTAGAGTAAGACAAATATCGAATCATTAGAGCTGTTATGATTTGTGAACTGATCTAGATAAAGTTTTAAGATCTATTATATCTTAATAAGCACTAGTGAATAGACCCAAAAATGTGTACCAAGAATGACATTTTTGTAAATATTTTGACCCATATTTTTGAAATTTGACCCGTGGTCGACCCATATTCCTAAACATACTAATTTCTATTCAAATTTGCATATATTTATGGACTATCTACATCTTAAATGTTATTTAAAATTATTAAAATATCAATTATTAATATTAAAAAGATCAAACATATTATTAAAATAGATTTGTTATAATACCAAATCAATTATAGATCCACAATTCATGATTATAGTAATTAAAATTTAAAAATCATTGTTACTTTCCTTGATACTCATTATCTTCTTCTTCTTTATTTGTTAGAGGTCATATCCATCTATATACATCATGAATACTACAATTAAAATATTTTCATCATTATAACAAATCAATATCAAAACAATCATAGATCCACTTTTCATGTAAAAGAAAAATTCAAAAATTTGAGATTATATCTTCTTCATTTTTATACGGGTAGTCATCTTGAATCATTCTTCTTCATCATCATCTTGAATCATTCTTCTTCTTCTTCATTCTTCATAAAATATTGAACTAAAAAATTCATATTTGTAGAAATTTTTTCTTCTTTATTATCTCCTTTCTCTGTCCATGAACGATTTACCTCTGTAAATCAATAATATCTTCTTTATTATCTCGGTAAATCTGTACATACATGTTTATGTTTATATTTGTGTGCGATTTGGTTGCTTATTCACGTATTTGATTTATTTTTTATATGAATACTCTCAATTTAGAATTGTATTTTTGCAGATTATTGTCGATGGTTGCTTCTGTCTGTAGATGACTATCAATTTTTGCTTCCGTATAACCGGTAACCACTTTATTCTTTTAAATGACTCAAAATATACAGGTATTTAATCATTCTTTTTAGAATGATATTGAGATGTGAAGTTCAGTTTATCACATGATTTTAGTTCACATACTAATCTATAATGAAAAAGAGGTATCATTCATTCTTACTCCTACATATTATACCTTCTTCATGCTTTGTTAACATTTATGGTGGATGGACTGCTCTATTAAGTGATTTTTCACCACCAAGTTCTAGAGGTGTGATAATTTTTCCTTTGCTTATATTCGTACTTGCTTAATTCTTGACAAGTTTGTTGATGTGCTTTACTTGAATTTATACTTAAGACTTACATAAATCTTAAGTTAACATAGTTACTGTATATTGCATATAATACTATATATAATAAAAAAGCATCATATTCCAAGTCATTTGAAATGTTTTAGTGTCGATGAATACCTGAAACAAATTGGCTTACTTGAAATGGTGCGATGCCGATAATACCTGAAATAAATAGGCCTAGGTAAGGAGGATTATTACTTCTGGAAGCAAGTAGTAGGGGATTGTTATGCATGATGCATGAGTTTCTTGGTTACTTTATTTGTTTTTTATATGAATACTCACAATTTTGAATCACATTTTTGCAGATGATTATCAATGGTCGCTTTCGTTTGTGGATAACTATCAATGTTTGCTTTTGTTCAACCGGTAATTACTTTATTATTTTAAATGATTCAAAATTATGCATGTATTTAACTATTCTTTTTTGGATATACTATTTTACTGTATTCTGATGCACCTCGATTTTATAAATATTTTAAAATATTTTGATACATAATCAGGTAATTTTTTTAGTCTTATCATGATTCAATTATTTTTTTGATTTTGTTAGAACTTACGATTTTGTACTCTAGATGTTTGATATTAAAACTAATAATTTTATTTTGATTTTGGTGTTATTTTCTTGCAGGATGGGATTAATATTAAAGATGAGCAAGTGGATAAGATATTTCGGCTCTATTTGATGAGGTAATATGTCCATTAAATTTTTTGTGGAGAGAGTGTACGTAGAAATTATTAAGCCTTTCATCATATTCATTTCGGTGCCAATTCTTACTACCAATATTGTCTGTATTTTAATCATTACGGGCCTAGATCGGGATCATTTTCTGTGTCCCCGCGTCAGGTGAGACATATACAATATAATCAAGTATATGTTGGATCTGATAAATAAATAGTGTATTGAGGCTACATTGTAGTAAATTTTCTCCACTATGAAGTCTTATGCCTCAGGTAACTAATTATACATAGGCTCAATGCTGGATGATTTTGACACATATATCAATCTTATGCCTCAAGTAAGTACTTAATTACTTATCTGATGTATATAACACTGCCCCATAAGTGCACATAGGAAACGGTTTTTAGCTAGCGCTCCACGAAAAGCGTTGCATTATCTACAAAATTTTCAGTTTATTGCAACACAGTGGAGAAAGCGTTACATTACATTGAAGCTACCATTGCTAATATGTGTTAATGTTGCGCAGCATGCAACAGTAGAAGTCTTATCGTTGTATTAGACATTTTTTATTTAATAAATGCTGACATGGCATGCTGACGTCAGCATGCTGACGTGGCATTAATGGGACCCAAATGTGGGGCCCATATGCTGATGTGGCCCAAGTGGGGCCCACATGCTGACGTGGCGCCGTGGCACAAGTGGGACCCACATGCTGACGTGACAGCTGACATGGCACTTTAAAGCGTTGCATTTGTTTTCTTGTGTTGCAATAGGTTATTTAGTGTTGCCTTAACTATTGTACTATTTTTAAAATTTATTAGTTATATTCAGGTTCTATTTTTTTAAAAATTATTTTCAAATGATCCAACCGTACGGATGATGTTACCTACTAATTTCAGAGGTGTATAAATTTTTTAAAAAAAATTTAGATTTTATATCGTGTGTTTTTATAATAGTCAAATTACGGCCAACACGGGTTCCTTTTACAAAGTCTTATACCGGGTGGTGATTCTTTTTTTTTAAATTCTTGTTCGATGATCCAACCGTACGGATGATGTTACCTATTAATTTTAGAGATGTACAAATTTTTTTAAAAAAATTAGATTTTATATCGTGTGTTTTTATAATAGTCAAATTACGGTCAACACGGGTTCCTATTACCAAGTCTTGTACCGGGTGATGATTCTATTTTTTTTAATTCTTGTTCAATGATCCAACCGTACGTATGATGTTACCTACTAATTTTAGAGATGTATAAATTTTTAAAAAAAAAAATTAGATTTTATATCGTGTGTTTTTATAATAGTCAAATTACGATCAACATGAGTTCCTGTTACCTAGTCTTGTCCTGAGTGGTGATTCTTTTTTTAAAACAATTCTTGTTCACTGATCCAACCGTAGGGATGATGTTACCTACTAATTTTAGAGATGTGTAATTTTTTTTAAAAAAAAATAGATTTATATCGTGTGTTTCTATACTAATCAAATTACGGTCAACACGAGTTTCTGTTATCTAGTCTAGTCCTGAGTGGTGATTCTATTTTTTTAAAATTCTTGTTCACTGATCCAACCGTAAGGATGATGTTACCTACTAATTTTAGAGATGTGTAAATAATCAAAATATATAATGCCCGGTTTGTGTCGTATCGTTACAAAAAATGATGTAATAAATATATTAAAAGAAGAAAATTTTGTCTAAAAATATAGGTGGCATATTTCCCCCAAATGAAAATATAGGCGCCATATCCCCCCCCCCATAAAATTGTTAAGCCCTATCTCTATTTCGTAATAAGTCCATGATTTATCTCTAATTATTTATAATTAATATATATTATTCTCTAAATATTTTAATTTTTTATTATTTTTTATAGATATTAAAAAAATGGGGAAATATAATAAAAATATGATGTTTTATTTTTATAATTATCTAGACAATTGTTTGAGTGTATAGTAATTTTTTTAGAATTTTTAAAATTTTCTAGCTATTTAATATTGATTTTTAATTAGACTTTAATTCAGTAAATAGAAAATAGAAAATCAGCCACTTGATCGCTACGTGGCAGAAGAGTATTGGATGGTGAATGCATCACGTGGATCAGCAGCTTCAGTTTTAATCAAGACTGTCTCATCAATTTAAACAAACACAATTTGGATAAATCCTGATCGTTGGCTCATATAAACCCCAAAACCTATAGCAGTGTGCAACTCTCTTTTATAGTTCTTTTTCCTACACTCATCAGTTCTTCCCCTTTTCCTATGAATCTTCCAACTGTTCCGCTAACAAAACAATTCTGAAAAAAAATCATTTCTTTTAATCCTTCGTGAAATCCAATCATGGCTAATACCCAGCGAGTAGAGGAGTGGAGAAAGTTTGGGGCTTTCGATAGTTTCGATAGGAGGAGAGGGGGAGGGTTCGAGAGGGACGAGAGTTGGGGGAAGAAGAGGGAGGATGTTATGAGGCCTAAGCTTAATTTGGGGGAAGAAGAGGGACGAGAAAGGTGCCGATTGTTGAGGAGGTGCAATGGGGGTGTTGTGGGTGCTGTTAAACCTAAGGGGTCGAATCTATTTGGCAATGCGAGGCCTAGGGAGGAGGTTTTGAAGGAAAAGGGTCAGGATTGGAAGGAGGTTGATGAAACGTTGGAGTCTTTGAAGTTGAAGGAGAAAGAAGCGGCCGGGTTAAGTGATGGACCGAGTTTTGGAAAGAGAAGTTTCGATGGGTATGTATACAATTTTATGTTTTTAAGCTGAACAGGCAATTCTGTGATCTGAATATTTTTAATTTCAATAGTTGTTGACACTTACCTTCTTCTGATTACTTTGGGAGTCTTCACTTTACTATTAGTATTATTCTCTTGAAGCAGTAAATTCTTAATTTTGTGTTTAGGGAAGTAAATTTGTTTATATCAGTTTGATAGTAATATTCTCTTGAGTTGTTTGTGAACTCAAGATCAAATTGGAAGTTTTGTTTTGTTAGTTGTATGCTTGGTAGATAGTTTAGTATGCTTTTTAATATCTTTTACTACTATGCAGGAAGACATTGCTCATGAAGCTGAGACGGGAAAAATTTACAGAGCTGACTACTTTGACAAGCATGGGAGGTACGTTGTCATGAGACCAGGTTATGAGGTAGATAAAACTGTCAATTATACTATATATAATTTTCATATGTAATGTATCAAGTTTTTCCTGCTTGCTTTTCTTCTTTACCTATTTTTTAATAAAAAAAATGAAAAAATCCCACGTCAAATGAAGGAAAAATTAAGTACTTGGTTTACTGTATATAGAAACCTATAAAGAGTGTGGAACCAGGTGAGGAGCAGATGGTGTGGCTTGTTGATTTCCATTCAGTGATTTCTTCACGATATCAATATACTAAATGGAATTGGTTTTAAATGTATTTAAATTGCAATTGGAACAGAAGTTGCTTTCAGAATTAAATATCTATATTTTTCTGTGATCTTATATATAATATGGCCACCATAGACTATGATATAAGTAATTTTAGCCGATTTAAAGGGGATGTGAGAGTCTTTAAGGGGTAAGATCTACGTACATATCGGATAAAGTGTGTGTTATGCTTAGTTTGGTTTTTGCGTGCAGGGTCAAAAGCATTCATTGTTTGCATAGTTATAGATCACTTAATCTGTCTTTTTACCTGATCAAATGAATCTGTCATGTTTTTTTTGTTAAGTGATCTGTCATGTTCATTTGATCTTTATAATCAAAATGTGTTGGTTGTCTAAATCTTCCTTTCCTGCTTTATTAAGTGGTTGTCAATGTCCTCACAGTTAAATGCAGCTATAAGCAAGCTCCAAGTTCCACATATGTAGTATAATTGTAAAACATTGCTATAATATAATATATTTAGAAGTTATTTACTGTTAATTTTTAAGTATATATTAATTCTCTAAAATATTACATTTGACATTATAGGTGACTTACTAAATTGTGCATCAAATGACATACTGTTACATATTCAAGTATGTATGAAGGTATGATGCTATGATATAACATGTAGGTGCCTCGTACACCTTAAAAAAATATGTAATTGGTCACGGAATGACCAACTAGAATAGATGTAAAGTGTTAGGAATATGTTATGAACTTGATGATAAGTTAAACAAAACACCTTAGTAGATTTAACTTAGTGAATTTTGTAGCTCTTGACGGATGTTCTAACATAGTCCCGACGGATGAACTTTATAGTCCCGACGGAAGACATCTGAACATTCATCGAGAGTGTAGCTTATGTAACAATAAATATTGTAGCACATTTCTGCAAACAACATGTTTTAGTAAAGTAGATGCTGTAGGATTCTTTAGGTCATGATGACTACTCAACAAAGCAAAAAAGACAAAGATTAGAGCAATCAAGAAGGTCAAGCCTGTGACTCTCAGAACCAAGACCCTAACCAAAGCTCAACCAACAGTCAACAAGGGAGATCTTCTATACATCTGTGACATCAAAGAATTTTCTGAGATTAATCTCTAGATGGATGAACTAGAAGAAGGGAGAGCAATTGATGCTTACAGAAATCTCCCTGAAAGACTGGTGCTCAAGTACAAGGGAGGGAAAGAAATTATATGGCCACTTCACAAGATTCTTCAGGAAAGCTGCTCTGTACTGATAAAGATCTTTTCATCCTTCAAGAAAAACTTTGGTTTCAATGTAACTGCAAGGAAATTGGTCCTAAAGAAGATAGAAGTTCTAAGTAGTAATAAAGCCAAGAATGCACTTCCAAGAACTCTAACAATTCCCTTCAGAGGAAATAGAGTGCATTTGAGGCCTTATTGGCTGATGAAATTCATGGATGACAAGGGTGTTAGAAGATTCTTCAGACTGGATGACCAATTGAGTATCTCTAGCAATGAGACTTTATTGGAAATGCAAGAGAATCTAGGTCTATCAGAAGCTGATGAACTTGAATTCCACAGACAATTCCAAAATTAAATAGAAGAAAATAACAGGAAGCTTGGGAAGAAATCCAGACAATCAAGAAAATAGAAATCATCTGCTCAGACTAGAGGAGCACCTTGATAATGATTGTGAGAACTTTTTGTACACTTACTTTGTTCAATTTCAATAAATTTGTAGCACTTATCAGTTTTATCAACTATAATTCAAAATGTACATTTAAGGTGTTTTGTTATCATCAAGTTTCTCTTAATTTATGGCTACAATTCCAGTAGACATATATTGGGGGAGATTGTTAGGAATATGTTGTGAACTTGATGATAAGTTAAACAAAACACCTTAGTAGATTTAACTTAGTGAATTTTGTAGCTCTCGACGGATGTTCTAACACAGTCCCGACGGATGAACTTTATAGTCTCGACGGATGACATCTGAACATCCATCGAGAATGTAGCTTATGTAACAATAAGTATTGTAGCACATTTCTGCAAACAACATGTTTTACTTGAGTAGATGCTGTAGGATTCTGTAAGTCATGATGACTACTAGATTGATGTACATAATAGGTTGTCTAATTATAAATATAAGATGTCTTGTAATTCTGTACAAGTGAAATAGAGTCAAGTTGAAAAAAGACTTCCAACGGATAATCTATAAAGACTCCCGACGGATGATCACCAAAGCTCCCATCGGATAATCAATAAGGCTCCCAACGGATAACCAACATAGTCCCGACAGATGATCATACTCAAAATAGCTGTTGATAGTGACAACACAGTCACATGCGTCGGGTGTTTGGAAAAGGAATGTGGCAGCCTGTTAAGCAGGATTTTGAGAACAAAGAAGCATTACCATTTCCATGCAAATGTGGAGATATTCAAATATGCTGGATAGAGTAATGTAGAAGCATGATATTAGACTTAATTCATTTTGTTTTATTATCTTGTCTTATTATCATGTGACTTGGTGATATATAAACTAAGAGTAGCAATTAGAACTTAGTAACTAAAAAGGTTATTTTTCCATAGAAATAGATAAGGCTGTATCTGTTAAGAATTTCTCTGTAAGTTTATTAGTTCACTTGTAAGCAGCTGTGTGCTATTCAAAGCATCACAGAGTTCTCAATCTGATATATATATATATATGGTGTATACATTCAAATCCACCAGAAAGTTTTAAAGCTTAGAGTTTTATTACTTAGTGTTTTGATTTATATTATTCTTTCATTCTGCATTACTGCAAATCAAACACTGTTATATATATTAAGTTAGAACATATTTAAAATTTCAAAAAGGAGCCAGAATTACATTCAACCCCCCTTCTGTAATTCTTGTTGTATTATTTGGGAATAACAATTGGTATCAGAGAAAGCTCTTGAGGTACAAAGAGTGTAAAGATCAACAATCAACAAGATGAACAAAAAGGATGTTGGAGTGAAAATTCCATTTATGGACAAAGAGAACTATCACCACTGGAAGGTGAAGATGCACCTACATCTTCTTTCTCAAGATGAAGCCTATGTGGATTGCATAGAAAGAGGTCCTCATGTCCCTATGAGAGCTGCCACAGGGAATGAACCATCAGTTCCAAAACCTAGGCATGAATGGTCTGATCCAGACATTGAACAAGTCAGAAAAGATATGAAGGTCGTGAACATACTTTTAATGGTGTTGATGGTGATATGTTTGACAAAATCATTAACTGTAAAACAGCCACAGAGGTTTTGGACACAATACAGATTATTTGTGATGGTACTGAGCAAGTAAGGGAGAATAAGATGCAACTCTTGATTCAACAATATAAGCATTTTCACTAAGAAGAAAGTGAGTCACTCACTGATATTTTCAGTAGGTTTCAAAAACTACTGAATGCTTTAAAACTATATGGAAGGGTCTATCAAACAAAAGACTTTAACCTCAAGTTCTTTAGATCTCATCCAAAGGAGTGGAAGCCAAAGACAGTCTCATTGAGAAATTCACAAGATTACAAGGAGTTTACCTTGGAAAGACTGTATGGCATCCTGAAAACCTATGAGCTTGAAATAGAGCAAGATGAAATGATGGAGAAGGGAAGAAATAATGGAGGATCCATTGTACTAGTTGTTGAGTTAAAGAAGGAAAAAGAGATGAAGGTGGAACCTGTTGAATCTACATCAAAGGTCTGTGAAAGCAAGGGTAAAGGGATGGTAGCTTAAAATGAAGAACATTTGAGCCAAGATGACATGGATGATATAGATGAGCATCTAGCATCCTTATCCAGGAGATTTCCCAATCTCAAATTCAAAAAGAATTTTGGGGCAACTAAGCAAACAGAAACATGGTTGATAAGTCTAAATTCAAGTGTTTCAAATGTGGCTTTGCAGGTCATTTTGCTAGTGAGTGTAGAAAGTATGATTCCAGTAAGAAGAAGTTTGAGCATGTTGATTACAAGAAAAAATATTTTGAGCTGCTCAAACAAAAGAAAATGGCTTTCATCACATAAGAGAATGACTGGGCAGCAGATGGATTGGATGAAGATGAAGAAACAAGCTATGTCAACCTAGTCCTGATGGCCAAGTCAGATGAAGCAGAAGTTAGTTCATCCAGTAATCAGGTAATCACCACTAACCTAGCACATTTAACTAAATCTGAGTGCAATGATGTTATCAATGATATGTCAACTGAGCTATATCATTTGTGTGTAACTCTTAAGACCCTCATTAAGAAAAATGTTAAAATTAAATATAGCAATTTGTTTTTAAGTAAGAGGAATAATGTGCTAGAGTCTCAATTCATTGAATTTGAAAAATTGAGAATTGAGTGTAAAACTACTAAGGATGAATTACCTGAATCTTTAAAGAAAGAAGGAATTTTAAAGAAGCAGCTTGAACGAGAGCAAGAAGTGATTAAAGTATGGAAATCTTCTCGAGATGTCCATGCACAAATCACTAAAGTTCAAGGGATAGAGTCATTTTGTGATGCAGCCTGGAAGAAGAGTAAAGAGAAGCTTGAGTCCAATTTGATTGAAGGACTGTCAAAGGATGTGGAGTCGACGGATGGTGAATGTTATCCGTCGAAAGACCAATTGGACTATCGTCGAAAGAGAAGGAACCACATTTGTCGACTGAGAAAAAGCCAGTTAGCAAAGTCAAGCTAGCTAAGTTGAATGAGAAATATGGATCAGTTTCTAAAAACTTTGTTCCAGGAGAATCAAGTCAAGTGAGAAAAGAAAAGAGATCTAATGTTGGTCATATGTCTATCAAGCAATTGAATGACATATTGGAAAAGATTGAGGTTAAAACAGAAGCTAAAAAGAAAAACAATAGAAATGAGAATATAGGGATTGACAAACATAACAATTACACACCTGATAAATATGCACCAAGAAAAATTTATGTAAAGTGTGGTAGTGTTAATCATTTGTCTGTTAATTGCAAATTTGTCATGCTTACTCCTATGTCTGCACCTCCCTCTTTTCCCAACATGACTGTCATGCCTGCCATGCCTATGAATGCTATGCCTGCTCAGAATATGAATGCACAATTTGCTAATATGCCATTTGCACCTAATCCTTATAATGATGCATTTAGTATGCCACAAATGCCATTTAGCATGCCTTACTGGAATAACATGTTTGCAAACAGCATGCCTTTTCATGTAAACCAAAATATGCATGATAATTTTGTTTTGATGACTGGTTTCAAAGGTCCAACTCAAATGACTAAGGATGAATCTGAAATACCCAAGTCAAATGAGGTCAAACCTAAGAAACCAAAGAAAAAGGCTAACAAGGCAGGACCCAAGGAAACTTGGGTACCAAAATCAACTTGATTTGATTTTGATGTGTGCAGGGAAACAGAAAGAATCTTTGGTATCTAGACAGTGGCAAGGCACATGACTGGAGATTCTATCCTGCTCACTGAGTTCAAGGAAAGAGTTGGCCTAAGTATTACTTTTGGAGATGACAACAAGGGTTATACTGTGGGATATGGCTTGATTTCAAAAGATAATGTCATCATTAAGGAGGTTGCCCTATTAGATGGACTCAAGCATAATTTATTGAGTATCAGCCGACTTTGTGATAAGAGCAACTCAGTCACTTTCAATTCTGAAGCCTGTGTTGTGACCAACAAGAAGAGCAACAAAGTGGTTCTCACTGGAGTGAGAAAAGGAAATGTGTACCTAGCTGATTTCAACTCATCAAATGCAGAATCGGTAACTTATCTTCTCAATAAAGCAAGTCAAGATGAAAGTTGGCTACGGCACAAGAAGCTGTCCCATCTAAACTTCAAGACCATGAATGAGCTAGTCAAGAAAGAATTGGTTAGAGGTATTCCTCAAGTGGAGTTTACTAAGGATGAATTATGTGACGCCTTCCAGAAAGGAAAGCAGATTAAAGCATCATTCAGAAAGAAGCTTGAGTCAACAATTAAAGAACCCTTGCAACTATTGCACATGGATTTGTTTGTACCAATCAATGTGTTGTCCATCTCAAGGAAAAGATATTGCCTAGTAATTGTAGATGATTTCTCAAAGTTCTCTTGGACATATTTTCTGAAATCCAGAGACGAAGCTAGTGAAATCATCATCTTACATAAGGCAAGTCAACAATCATCCTGACTTCAAAATAAGAAGAATCAGGAGTGACAATGAAACCGAGTTCAAGAATTCTCTGATGAAACTATTTTGTGAAGATAATGGGATTATGCATGAGTTTTTTACAGCTAGAACTCCACAAAAAAATGGAATAGTGGAAAGGAAAAATAGATCTCTTATTGAAGCTGCAAGAACAAAGCTAGAAGAATCAAAGTTACCAATAAATTTTTGGGCTGAAGCTGTGAAGACTGCATGCTATACTCAGAATATTTCTTTGATCAATCAAGCAAAGTGCATGACACCCTACCAATTGTTCAAGAATAGGAATCCAACTCTAAATTTTCTTCATGTCTTTGGATGCAAATGTTACATTCTAAGGAATCAAACTGAACAACATGGGAAGTTTGATGTCAAAGCAGATGAAGGAATTTTTGTTGGATATGCTATTGGGAAAGAATATAGAGTCTACAATCTAAGAACCAACATTGTTATGGAATCAATACATGTTGTATTTGATGATAAAAAGATTGAAGGACTGCAGGATGGAGATTTCCATGAAAGCCTCAAATTTGATAATGTTGAGATGGTTAGTGATGACAGTGATGATGAAAGTGATCAAGAAATAGTGACTAAGGATAATGCAGAAAGATCTACAACTAATGAAACACATAATTCAACATCCATTGAGTTACATAATGCTTAATCCGTCGGTAGATAATATGCTTCATCCATCGGTAGACAATCAGCTTCATCCATCGAAATACAAAGTGTATCATCCGTCGGAACAATGAGAGAAGCTGAGAGTCAAAACAGATCACTTAAAGAAAGAACCCCATCTTTAAGTCAAAGATCCATAAACTCAGGGGGAGTTTCTTATAATCAAAACCCATTCACACATCAAGACTACAATGAGGCCTCTTCATCAAGAGCTAATCTACCACAACAGAGAAAATGGACTAGAGATCACCCATTTGAGCTTATTATTAGTGATGCAACTTCTAGAGTTCAAACAAGGAAAGCAACTCAATAAGAATGTCTGTATAGTAGCTTTCTTTCAAAGGAAGAACCAAAGAAGGTAGAAGAAGATCTGTTGGATCCTGATTGGGTTTTAACTATGCAGGAAGAGCTAAACTAATTTGAAAGGAACAAGGTATGGAAGCTGGTACCCAAGCCCAAAGGAAAGAATCCAATTGACACCAAGTGGGTATTCAGAAACAAGATGGATGAAAATGGCATAGTTGTCAGGAACAAAGATAGATTGGTTGCTAATGGCTATTGTCAACAAGAAGTAATAGATTTTGATGAAACTTTTGCTTCTGTTACAAGACTTGAAGCCATCAAAATTTTCTTAGCCTATGCAGCCCATGCCAATTTCAAATTCTATTAAATGGATGTCAAAAGTGCCTTTCTGAATGGAGATTTGGAGGAAGAAGTCTATGTCAGTCAGCCTCCTGGTTTTGAAGATCCAAATTTTCCAGAATATGTCTACTATCTTTTGAAAGCACTTTATGGATTGAAGCAAGCACCTAGAGCTTGTTATGATACTTTGTCAAAGTTTCTCTTAGAAAATCACTTCACAAGAGGTACTGTTGACAAAACCTTATTTTTTAGAAATGTTAATGGCTCCAGTATACTTGTTCAAATTTATGTAGATGATATTTTATTTGGATCTACAGATGAAAATTTTTGCAAAAAGTTTGCCAAATTGATGCAAAGTAAGTATGAAATGAGCATGATGGGAGAACTAACTTACTTTCTTGGTTTACAAGTTAAGCAAGTTAGTGATGGAATATTCATTAGTCAAACCAAATATATATTCATGATCTTTTAAAGAAGTTTGATCTAATAGATTGCATTGCACATCTGCAAAAACTCTCATGACCACTGCAACTAAACTTGAATTAAACACTATTGAAAAGTCTGTAGATATTTCAAGCTATAGAGGCATGGTTGGCTCACTTTTGTACTTAACAGCTAGTTCAGCCAGATATAATTTTTGCTACTTGTCTTTGTGCTAGATTTCAGACTGATCCTAGAGAATCTCACTTAGTAGCTATAAAGAGAATTTTCAGATATCTCAAGGGAATACCAAAACTTGGCATTTGGTACCCTAAAGATTCTGGTTTTGATCTAACTGGCTATTCTTATGCAGATTATGCAGGTTGTAAAATAGATAGAAAAAGTATAACAGGAACCTGTCAATTTCTAGGAAACAAGTTTGTATCCTGGTTCAGTAAAAAGCAAAATTCAGTTTCTACTTCTACAGCTGAAGCTGAATATATTGCTGCTGGTAGTTGCTGTGCACAGATTTTATGGATGAAAAACCAACTGTTAGACTATGGTCTACAAGTGGACATAATTCCTATTTTCTATGATAACACAAGTGCAATTGCCATCACTGAGAATCCAGTACAGCATTCAAGAACAAATCACATAGACATCAGTACCACTTCATTAGGGAACATGTGATGAATGGTAATGTGGAACTTCATTTTGTTTCAAGTGAAAAGCAGCTTGCAGATATCTTTACCAAGTCACTTGATGAATCCACCTTTACTAGGTTGGTAAGTGAGTTAGGTATGCTTAATTAATCTTAAATTATTTCTGATAATTTTGCAAGTTGTAATGCAGCCAGAAATTTAATTGATTTTTCTGTTTTAGATGAAATTTTAGCTAAGTCAAAATTTACATCTCGACGGATGTTCATTATCCATCGAGTTTGATCATCCGTCGAAATAGATTAGCCTGGTAAAAATCAATTACTTTTCTGGATTATTTTATACCCGACGGATAATTGCTTTATTCTTACCCGCCGAATTGTCTACATCTTAGCCGTTGGAGTTCTGAATATTATCCATCGGATATACTTACAGTCTGTAAGTATATCACGACGGATAATTGATAGAATTTTGATAGTTTATTTTAATTTTAAACAGCTATTTTGGGCTATTTTGATTGGTTAATTTATTTTACTTTATTACTTTTGACAGTTTATTTCTGAGATGGTATAAAAGCAAAATTCATTTTCATCCTTTTCTTTTATCATTCTCAAAGCAATTTCTCTAACTCTCTTCTTCTCCAAAGCAAATACTCTCTCTCTCTACAAACTTCCTCACTTTAACAATGGCACCAGTAGTCAAAATCATGTCCCAGTTAGGATTCATCTATGAGAAGAACAATTTCGTAGCTCTTGTAAACAAGGAAATTCCGGCATATGAAGATTTTCACAAAATGATGGACTTTGTGAAGGGATGCAAACTCAGTTATGCTATGCTGGAATCACCCACAATCTACTGTGAAGTTGTGGAAGAAATGTGGATTACTGCTGCGTACTAGTCTACTGACAAAACCATAACTTTTACTCTTAAAGGTAAGCAATTCTGCACTAACAGTGACACAATTCAAGCATGCTTTAAGATTCCTAAGAACACTACTACTGTACCACACACAGATGCTAATTTAGTTACCATGCTTAATTCTATTGGCTATGTTCTTCCTACCACTAAGTTAAGTGAGATTAGAAGGCTAGGTCTTAGAAAAGAGTGGAGTTATTTTTGTGATGTAGTTACCAAGGTGTTTTCTAGTATGGTAAGTAATTTTGATTCTGTCAACACTTCCATGCTTAACATGCTTTATATGTTGGTTACTGATAATTATAATAATTTCAGTGACATGATTATGTTTGAGTTAGGTTATAAGTTAGGGGAAATTAAAAAGAGAACTAAAAATGTCTATTATATTAGATTCTTTATGATTCTTGCTAACCATCTTGTTGAGGATATTGTTATTGAGAACCCAACCAACAAACTGGAGTGTTGGGTTCAAGAAAGGAGAGTGATTGCAGATCTTAACAGAACAAATCATCAAAAAGAGGTTCCCCTTTTCTATTTTCCAATCATGGAAGGCCCTCAGGTAAGTGAGGTAAGCACTACTGTCTCTGCTATTTCTACCTCCCAAATTTCTTTCCCTTTGAGTGTGGCTATTGCATCTGTGTCAATGACCCAACAGATGCCTACCCAAGCCACCAAAACAAAAATTTCCAAATCCAAAACAAAGAAAACCCCCTCTGGTTTCTCTCAAAAGAAACCAGTTACAAAACCTACCAAAACTAAAGAGGGGAGTGTGAAGGGTGGTAAGGTAGGTGAGGGACAGGGTGAACATCAAAGAAACCGCAAGAATAAGGATGGAGAAGTGAGTGTACCCAAGCCTAACCACACCACAGTTTCCCAACAAACTGTGGTGATTAATAAGGAAATAAGCACAACTCTAGTTTCATCCTCCCAAAAGGATGCTACTATTGAATCAAGCTCCCAACCAGGAGCACGGGCCAAGAGGGTAAGGGACACAAGCTCACCCCAAACTTATGCTAGAAATAAGAGATATAAAACCATTGAGGATGCACAGCACACACAGTGCAAACTGCAGCTAAAGACTCAATCACTACACCATCTCAAATTCAGTTTGATGTGGCTCCAATAAATGTGGAGTCACAGCCAAAATATTTAATAATAGAAGCACCACAAACACCAAACTCTCCCACAAATTCTCTGGATAAATATGATCAACATATCAATCCCTGATTCTCCTTCTTTAACTCTGTTGGAGAAGCCAAAATCTAGTGCAAGTGAGCATCATCTTTTAGATGATTTGTTGGCTCACTTGCCAATTCTTTCAGGAAATGTTGAGACATCTGTGCCCAAATTATCATCAATCTGCACAGAGTCTACAATAGTTTCCACTCCAAACTCTATCACTTCTTCTATCCCGGTGGATATTGTTCATTCGTCGGTTAGTAATTGTATCCCGACGGATGTGCCTAACAGCAGTCATATGTCGGCTATCCCAACTACTACCCGATGGATGTTCCTCATCCGTCGGTACTCACTGCACACACTGAAATTTCAACAATTGTTACAAGTGTAGATGAGTTAGTAGTTTTACAATCACTCTTAGGACTGAGGGAAGGGAGTGTATTGATTGAGAGGCTGAGTTGCTCTCAGGCAAAAGGAGAGGAAAGGAGTGAAATCATGCAAGCTATTTCTTCCAGCCTGGAAAAAGAGAGTGAGAGAAGTTTCACCTTAGTAGGTGAAGGTGAGGGTGTGAGGGTGGTGAGCTAAGAGGAGATCTTGATGCAACAAAAGAGAGAAAATGAGTGAAAAGCGGGTAAAGATGAATGGAAAGAGCCCATTGTAAGTAAGTTAATGGATGTCAATGAGGCTGACAAGAAACAGCTAATTTAGCAAGAATATCAAGTTGTTTTAGACTATGTTTCTTTTGAAACTGAGGCATTTACTCACCCTGTCTCATCTTATCAAATTATAGCTGAGCAGGACAATGTGGCTGCAGAAAGAATGCTACATCTGGTGCATACAACAACATCCATGCAAAGAACCAAAGATATCATCTCAACCATGTCTCTCACAGTTGGTGATGATGTTGATGATGGAACTGGTGATTCTGAAGAGTTCTTTGGAGATGAAATGATGATGAAGAAGAGCCAATGGACATAGGGGGAGAAGTAGGCCCTAGTTCAAGATCAGGCATGCCATCTTGGTTTTTCTCCAAGGCATGTGATGAGCATCACTTCAAGTCTACTCTATCTCATTTGATTTAACAAACTCAGACAGCTCTTCAAGCCACAATAAATGCCAGCACCAAGCAACTTCTTCAAGCACATCTCAACTCTCTCCAACTACATAAAATCCAATCTCTCAAATAGTCTATGGATGTCATTGAGCTAAAGACAGATATTGACCAAGTCAAGAAGGATGTTTCTGAAAGGATGGATGCTAAATTTCCAAACACAACCTTGCTTGACATTAATAGACAACTCAGGAAGAATTCTGATCTAGCCAGCAAGGTGTACTCCATGGACAAAAGACTCAAATCTTTAGAAACCTCAATCACTGCTATTCATCTACATCAAGCTCAGCAAACTCGGTTGCTTTAAAAGCTGGTGGCTGTACAGACTTCTACCTCCACTCTACTTGATGATAACAAAAAGGGGGAGAAAGATTCAATAGTCCCGGTTAGTCAAGGAGAGCCAACAAGTGAGGGGAGAGTGTGCTCAATGTTCAAATCAGTCAAGTAATAGTTCCAAAATTTACTTTACCAAAGCCACCAGTATTGGACAACATTGATCTGATCCAAAGAGCAGATGCTAAGCTGGATTCAAAGTCCAATTACAAGAAGCTTGATGTTGTAGCAATTCAGAAGGAATTAGATGATAAATGGAAGAAGATTGATGAAGACATTCAGAAGAAATTTGGTCAGATAAAGAAACCAGACAAGATCTTTCATCACTACTCTCAAGTCAAGCAAATCTCAGTGAATGAAATGAGTCTAGGTAGCCTGGAAAAAGGCCAAACTTCATGCATCAAGTCTCCAAAAGCCAATCTGATTTTAAAGCCTAAAAAGAACTATCCAAAGTCATTTGACAAAAATCCCTTGGATCTCATGTTTGAGACTCCAAAACCAGATGAAAAGAAGCTGTTGGCAAGGTCCATAGCATTTTTTAAAGATCCATCTGATTCAGTACAAAAGAAGAGAATTGCCAAAATTTACAGGAATGGAAAAGAGATTTATGTGGTGGCTGGACACCCTCAGTTTGCAGTAGCTAAAAAGGAGGAAAAAGAAAGGATCAAGCAAGAAAAGAAGCAGGCTGCTTTAGATGCTAAAAAGCTTAAATAAAAGAAGAACAAGCTGCTATCTTGGCCAAACTTCAAGATGTGAAAACTACAACTGAGATCTCTAATAAACCACCTGTGATAACTGAAACTCAGGAGAAGAAAGTGCAAGATGAACCTCAACAGACAAAGAAGCCTAGATACAAAGTCAAGGCCAAAATAAAATTGGATTTTAATGATGATAAGATGGAGGATTACATTCCCAACCAGTCTATAACTACAACTCAATCATCCAAGCCCTCAGTGGTGCAGGAAGAATTCAAGATATATCCTACAAAGAACTTTCATGATGAGCCTATAGTTCCCAAGGATGAGCCAGTAGAGTGGGAGAGTTTGCCAATTCCTGATCTTGATTTACCAATTTTTAACAAAGCAAAAAAAAGATTATAGCAATCAAGAAGGTCAAGCCTATGACTCTCAAAACCAAGACCCTAACCAAAGCTCAACCAACAGTCAACAAGGGAGATCTTCTATACATCTGTGACATTAAAGAATTTTCTGAGATTAATCTCTACATGGATGAACTAGAAGAAGTGAAAGCAATTGAAGCTTACAGAAATCTCCCTGAAAGACTGGTGTTCAAGTACAAGGGAGGGAAAGAAATCATATGGCCACTTCACAAGATTCTTCAGGAAAGCTGCTCTGTACTGATAAAGATCTTCTCATACTTCAAGAAAAACTTTGGTTTCAATGTAACTGCAAGAAAATTGGTCCTAAAGAAGATAGAAGATCTAAGGAGTAATAAAGCCAAGAATGCACTTCCAAGAACTCTAACAATTCCCTTCACAGGAAATAGAGGCATTTGACGCCTTATTGGTTGATGGAATTCATGGATGACAAGGGTGTTAGAAGATTCTTCAGACTGGATGACCAATTGAGTATCTCTAGCAATGAGACTTTATTGGAAATGCAAGAGAAGTTGGATCTATCAGAAGCTGATGAACTTGAATTCCACAAACAACTCCAAAATCAAATAGAAGAAAATAATAGGAAGCTTGGGAAGAAATGCAGACAATCAAGAAAATAGAAATCATTTGCTCAGACTAGAGGAGCACCTTGATAATGATTGTGAGAACTTTTTGTACACTTTACTTTGTTCAATTTCAATAAATTTGTAGCACTAATCAGTTTTATCTACTATAATTCAAACTGTACATTTAGGGTGTTTTGTTATCATCAAGTTTCTCTTAATTTATGGCTACAATTCCAGTAGACATAATTTGCGGGAGATTGTTAGGAATATGTTGTGAACTTGATGATAAGTTAAACAAAACACCTTAGTAGATTTAATTTAGTGAATTTGTAGCTCTCGACGGATGTTCTAACATAGTCCCGACGGATGACATCTGAACATCCATCGAGAGTGCAGCTTATGTAATAATAAGTATTGTAGCACATTTCTGCAAACAACATGTTTTAGTTGAGTAGATGTTGTAGGATTCTATAAGTCATGATGACTACTAGATTGATGTACATAATAGGTTGGCTAATTGCAAATATAAGATCTCTTGTAATTTTGTACAAGTGAAATAGAGTCAAGTGGCAGAAAGACTTCCAACGGATAATCTATAAAGACTCCCGAGGGATGATCACCAAAGCTCCCAACGGATAATCAACAAGGCCCCCGACGGATAACCAACATAGTCCCGATAGATGATCATACTTAAAATGGTTGTTGATAGTGACAACGCAGTCACATGCGTCAGGTGTTTGCAAAAGGAATGTGGCAGTCTGTTAAGCAGGATTTTGAGAACAAAGAAGCATTACCATTTCCATGCAAATGTGGAGATATTCAAAGATGCTGGATAGAGTAATGTAGAAGCATGATATTAGACTTAATTTATTTTGTTTTATTGTCTTGTCTTATTATCGTGTGACTTGATGATATATAAACCAAGAGTAGCAAGTAGAACTTGGTAACTAAGAAGGTTATTTTTCCAGAGAAATAGATAAGGCTGTATCTGTTAAGAATTTCTCTGTAAGTTTATTAGTTCACTTGTAAGCAGCTGTGTGCTATTCAAAGCATCACTGAGTTCTCAATCTGATATATATATATATATAGTGGATACATTCAAATCCACCAGAAAGTTTTAAAGCTTAGAATTTTATTACTTAGTGTTTTGATTTATATTATTCTTTCATTCTGCATTACTGCAAACCAAACATTGTTATATATATTAAGTTAAAACATATTTAAAATTTCAAAAAGGAGCCAGAATTACATTCAACCCCCCCCCCTCCTTCTGTAATTCTTGTTGTATTATCTGGGAATAACATAAAGTTTGCGTACATATCATAGTTTCAGGAAGTATATATTGTGTATTACTGTATGTGTAGTTTGTTTTGGTGTTTACCCTGATCAGAAACATGCTAATCATCAACAGTACTCAAGTTTTCCCAGTTCCTCAAAAAAACACTAGTGGCAGAGGTTCTTGAAACTTTTGTTTTACATTTTTAAAATGATTTTGGTTATGAATTACCACACCAAGAGTATTTATACATAAGTACTTACAGTAATACCAAAAATTCTTTATCATCTCACAAAAAGCTTCTTCTCTGGTCATGAATATCATTCCTCTGCTATAATGAATATTAATATTTAGAGTTAATTGTTACAAATGCATTTTATTTACCTAAACAAAATTCACAAGCAATAGGCTGCTTGTATTGCATGTATTAGATAAAGTGCTTAATTTCAGCTTTTGTTAGTCGCTACTATGAGGAACTGTAGCGGACTCTGTTTATCAGTCTGCCTCTGGGCAGTGTTTTGAGATTCATAAACAAATTCTTGTAGAAATTCACATTAAGTGAATTGCTTTAGAACTGTTCAATTCCTAATATTTTTGTTGGACAAATAAAAAAAGACAATAAAAGTTGAGGTAAAAAATCTGAGTTATACTTATTTTTTTTTTGATTTATTTGTCCTTTTAGGATGTAATTACTTCTTATTAATATCTGCAATTTTGTCATTTACTTGTGCTTCTTTTCGAGACTTTGCATAATTTTTCTATTTTTACACATATTTTCTTAATCGTGCTATAGGTGTTGGGGTTAAGCTTCAAGTTGCTGATACTGCCATCATTTTTGACACAGATTTGAATCCTCAGGTACACACACTACATACATAATGCATTTCATATGCTTTATTAACTGCAACAATATCTGTAATTGGTTTTATCAGAAGGCGATTAACTTCCGGTTTATATTATATTTTGTTCGATTTATTAAAGATGATGAGGTTGAAGTGAAGGAAGTCGCAACACATGCAATTTGAAATGATTTACTTGGTAGTGACAAAAAGGAGTTTGAGTATGTTTTCATACAAATCTTGACAATTTTGTTATTTGCAACACAGCTTCCTATTTTTATGATTTTCTGTGGGTGACTTGCTTATTTGTTGGACAGGTATATTAGAGAGAAATGCTTCGAGCCATTGAATATAAAATGATATTTTACAAAAGATCCCTGGATGGTTGCTGCCTGTTTACAAGTATGTGACAACATTTTATATCATGCCAGTATCTTGGAATCTGTGGAGCTACTTTAAAAAATGGAAATATTGAGCATAGGATGTGAACAACAGCATTGAGGATAAATAAAGATGAGTTTTCTGCAGAGGCAAGAGTTGAAATGAGTAGGTGACATTATTTTAGAAAAGAAAAGAAATTGCTCATTTGTTCTTTTGAAGTTAGAATTTGGTACTTTGATAGTTAGAACCAAAGTATGTATCTGATTTAATCTATACTTGTTGATAAAACTTTAGAACCGGTTTAATAAGTTTTAAATTTAGTTGGATGCTTGTTGTATTGATTGTTGGATGCCTTGTTTGGCAGGAATAATGTAAAAGCAGAACAATTATGTCAATTTTTTTTTTATTTTTGAAGTGTTGCATTTGACTCTATATGGTGTTGCATAAGACTAAACATGATGTTATATATGAATAAAAATGGTGTTGCAAATGACTAAAATCATTGTTGAATTACATATTATGGGACCCACTTCTGACGTGGAAAAAGTGGAGCCCACTGCTGATGTGGCAAATGTGGGACCCCCTGCTGACTTGCCAAAGTAGAGACCACTACTGACGTGACAAAATGATGTGTCACTTGCTACGTAGGACACTGTGGTGATGTGGCTTCATTTTTATGCAACACTAAGTATTGCTTCCACCGCATGCATTTACTGTTGCAAAAGAAGCACAATGCAACGCTTTCTGGTGTTGTATAATACGTTGCCTTAGGGCTCTACGGCCACGCCCACATTGGCAACCCCTTCCTGGTGTTGCCTATTACCTTATGCAACACTATTTAGGTCATACGCAACTGCATAGTGGGGGTTGACTATGTGCATTTATGGCGTAGTGTAACTTCTTAATTCATTATTTTCTCTTTTATTTTATCGATGGCTCGAGCGCATCCGAAGTTCTATAATGTAATAATTTGAATTTTATTTTTCTATAATGTTTAATATCTGCTCCATGGATGGAACATGTTGTAGTTTTTCTTTCTCGATCATCAACTATTAATTTTGATATTGATTTCTAACTTGATGGATATTAATCTGATAAGGTTTGATGAGTGCCCTGGATACAATAATTACACTTTGAATTGCAATAATTGAAGAATTCTAGTTTTCATTGTTAATAATTAAAATTTTGGGCCAGTCCGTGAAGTCACTTGGTCATATATCTCGATCAACTGTTGTACCAACACCTTGAAGGTTACTGAAACTAATTATTTCATTCTCGATCTTTAATATGTTCCTTATAATTCTATCCATTTTTATTTGTGATTATTTTTTGTGTATCTTACAAACAACTATTTATCTTCATTGGAACCCGGTTCTTCGGAAAATATTATCAAATTTCAGGAGTTTTACATTAACATATATTTTGTTTTCGTACATGTCAAAATTTTCCAGTATTATTTCTTATATTTTATATGAGGAAAAATACAGTCACATTTTCTTATTGAAACATGTTATGAGCTCTAATTAGGCTTCATTGTATCAATTGGTTGCTTGATAATCAATTCTGATGTCAATATTTTAACAATGATCGGTCAGTTGCTTCTGCTTTAATTTCTCGGCAGTTGCTTCTGCTTTGATTTATCAGCATCAAAAGAACATGTTTGTTTTGAAAAAAATAATGGATTTCACAGTTGTAAAGATTGGTGGCAAGGCAACTGAAAATAACAACAGATGAGCAAGATCCTGATGTTCTTCGGTGAGGACTTCAACTATCAGGACAGGAATAAATATGGATTTTACAGTTATCAGGAACACCAACAGATGAGCAAGATCCTGATGTTCTTCGGTGAGGACTTCAGCTTTTTATGGCCATCCATTACCTGATTGCAGATATGAAAATGTATTGTTTAAATTGTAAGGAAAAATAGATGCTTAAAATTTTAATAAAAACAGGTGTTTAAAATTTTAGTTTCTCAAAAACCAGAGGAGAGGAGTGCCACTCGACTTTTTAATTTGATCCTTCAAATTTGCAAAAGATGAAAATACAAGTACTTGCAATTTATAATTTGATATTTGTATTTGAGAAAGGAAAAAGCTGCAACTTATCATGCGAGACTTGCGTCAAACCTTCTGGACTGTGTTTTTGCATTTCATAGACCAAAGGTAATTATATCAAACCACATTTCTCAATATATTTTATTAACATTGTTTCCGGTAGGCCTGGTATGTGAATTGAAAAAGTAGTTACTAGATAAGGCCTAAGTTGTCACAAGTTGTCGCTTAATTATATAACTATTTGTTTCTTGACACCAACATGTGATTTACTTTCATATGAAGAGTTCCACAAAATCATGTGGCAGATGCAACAACAGAAGCCTGTTGACTATGGTGACTTTCCTAACCAAAAACCTAACGTACAACTACAAGTTATTTTCATCAGTTTTTGATTAGATTATACAGGTTTTCTATACTATACTCTATGAAGCATTTACCCTTATAATCTCAATTGTTATATGGCCCGCACAAACTTACACATATAAGCAAATTAGCAATTATTGTCCAGATAAATTGGTATATAGCTTAATAGACAAGTAGATAATTGATACTAAGGCAAGTCCATACTCGATAGCTTCTGAGGTATGTAGCTTATGCCTATGGGAACCCATCTTTTCGGCGGTCTCTATACATCCTCTTTATACTGATGATGTATTGTTATATGTAGTTCTTACAACCTGAATTGGGAAATGATGTTGCCCTAACCTTGCTCCAGACTCCATTTGTTGATATCTGGAGTCTTGATTGTATGATTCCTGAAATGATCAATAGGAAACCTCCTTAGAGTGAATATGAAACGGTTAGTACCTACTATTACCAGCCTAGAATGTTCCTAAAATATCCATTCCTGAAAACTCGCAGCAGGTAGATGTTTTGTTTGAACATTCTTTATATTGTACTTTTTTCAATTTTTTTCTTTCTCTGTAGCATGAATTGTATTAAATTTGTGTTATTTGCGCTTAGAGGATTAAGCACATCCTAAAGTGGAACATCCAGTTTACAAATATGATAAATATCTACAGGGGCAGAGAGCACACAAAGGAAGGTGTCTAATAGGATATTTTTATATCCTCTCTTACTCATAACAAACTTTCAAAATAAATTACATTTAAAAAAGCATCTCCAAGTTGCAAGTTTTGAACGATGGTTCAAGTTGTAACCTTTAAATTATACTTTTTCTGTAACGAGATGAACCAAATAAAGATTAATCAGAAGATGCAAACTTCGTACACCAGGATGATCGAGTGGGAACTGTGCTACAAGGATTCATTGTGACTAAGTATATATGCCCTAATCCTATATATCTAGGCTCTAGCAAGACCCATTGCACATCCAGAGAAAAGTAAAGGCACATGCCCACATGATTGTAGGAACAGAATACTTAAACTAACACTCTAACTAACTTTATTGACCCTATTTACATGAAATAAAATTTAAAAATTTAATAAGTATGTTATGCTTGAAGAAACTATTTAGCCTAAGGTAGTGATTGATGACGCTCTGGCATCTGGTTTAGAAAAAATTAACTCACTCTCAATGTATTAACGTTTATTATACACTATTTACACATAACCTATATATAGGGTATGAACTCCTTAAGTTACGGTTAGTTTATACACTATATAGCAAAACTTAAAATATCCAAAATCTCACAGGAAGCAAAAAAAATATTAGTTTTAACGTCTCACTGGCATCTGACACCAGCATACTTGGACACCTATTTCTTGTTTCTATTGTGTAATAATAGGTTTTTAAATTCTTTCAAATCTAAAATATGTCCAATATTAACTTATGTTGTTATTCTGTGTGATTTATATGCAGACAGAGGTTTGCCAAATTTACCAAAATTAAGGTAAAAATCACACTAAGAGATGTCCAGAAAAGTGTTTATGTCATCGTTCCAGAGCTTGAAGAGATCGGTGTTACGAGGCGAGGTATTTTTATAGATACCAACAAGAATTATAACACTTTTTACAAACAGTTTAATTTAAAGGTAATAGTTTTTTCATATTCTTTTTTCTTGGCCATATTAATCTGTATTTGTTACAATAGATGTCCATCGAGGCGGCTCTCCCAAAGCACGGGTGGTGGCTTACAAGGTCTGATGGCTCTATAAGGGCGAAGATAAGTGGTTTGATGCGGATATATTGGTTGCATTTGAGGCGGCTATTTTTGATGCGGTGGATGTGGTCTGCATCAGTTGGAGGTGATAACTTTGATCCGTTTTTCCAAGATGGAAGTGACATTGGCTCTTTTTCATGATTTCAATTGTATTGAATATATATTTTTTAATTTTTATGAAAAAATTACTTATTTATTTGTGCAGACACAATGACATTAGTAAATCAAAAAAATATTAGATGTCATAATGTATTGGACTCTGATACATTATCCTAGAGAGCAAAAGTATATAAGTATCTTGAATAGTAGTATTCATTTGATTGCCTGCAGCTTCTTGTATCATTGGCCAATTTTTTGTTTTAATCAATGTCATAGTGTATATGGTCAATAGTAGATTATAAAAATGTCATGCAGTACTATTATGAAATACGTACTGGTGGTAACTATTCATTTCGTAAATGAGTTAATTAATCAAGGCTCAAATCGTTATATTTTATAGATATATCAAAATAAATATTGAGTAAGACACAGTGTAAATAAATAACTTTTACCTCAACACTTAATGTTATCAAGAGTTTCACAAATGTGTCTCTAGCTCAAATGGTTGATATGCTAAATTTACAAATTGTTGACTTGGTTTCGATTCCCATCCAACACAACAATTTTTAACATTTAATAAAATATAGAGGGTAAAATAGTAATTACGAATAAAATATTTCCCCAGAAACTTGAATGAGTTAATTAGTCGAGCCTCGTTATATTTTATCCCTCCGCTCACTATTCTCCTACCCATAAGGTGCCCCTTTGTTTTGGGATGGGTCCTACATCCTCCCCCCATTTTAATGCCCAAGAACAATACTCGTGTTAATGTGAATATTATAATAATTATTATATTATCAATAAAAATAATTTTTATCTTAATTGTTTTTGTAATATGACAGATAATTTTAAGATGATACAAAACAATTTAAAATTAATATATTTCAACCATGTAGTTTTATTTATCCACTTCTTTTCATTTTATCGGTCACTTTGTGTACGAACAGAATGTAGTCATATTTATAATCAGTTCTATAATTAAAATCAAGTATAACAATATTTTTTAAAAATCAAGTCTAAAATTATATTGGAAAAATGTGTTTTATAATTGATGACATATTATAAAAATAGTATTTTTTTTTTTGGCATTGCATGAGACATGTTTTTTCAGCAAGTACAAATTATCACCATTCACAAAGCACAACTTTCTTGAGCGCGGGAGTATGGACGATAAGATTAAAAATCAATCATAAGAAAAAAAGCATGTTAGTCAAACTGTTAAAGTACTAGACTCCTAGTTAACCAATCAATGTATTGAACTTTGCAGAAAGAGAAAAAAGTGAAGAATTCATGGTATAACAACAAGACATTCAACATTCAAAAGATTAAAACTTTCAAACTATTTTACTTTTATAACAGGCACCCCGCGCAATTCCATTACATGGTACAGAACATTCCCTATTATCCAGAAGCTAGGCTTTGCTAATGAAAGATTAATGACATTTTATCGAACTAACTTAAATTAATTAACAAGTGACACCCGATAAATTTAACAATACACAGAAACTTGAACACATTCAACACCTCTTGATATAACAGTACTCTGGGTTTGGATGTAGAGAGTTCGAACTTTGTCCGGTGTCTGTTTAACTAACTCACACGTATTGATCTAAATTTGAAAACTCTTTCTTACCATGAGAATAGGAGTATCAGCTAAGATAAATCGTTGCACATTGTTTTAATTGATGTAGCTAGGTTGATATAAATGTGTAGTTACGTGACCAAATAAATGGGCATGGTAGGGCTGGCTGCAGTGGTCCTGTGTTGCAACTCATTGCTAACATCCCTAAGACTGATGTATGGTAAGTTCTCCATTTCACAGCTCATGGCCGGTGAAAGTGAACCAGAGACTGGCCGGCTAGTTGTTCGATAAGGGGTAGAGGACCCACTTCTGCTCTCAGTTATGTAAACCGGTTGCTGATAGGAGCCGATAGGGTGGACGTGGACCCCGCCTTGTTGACGATGATCTTGTGAGTTTCTTCGAGTCCATTTTCGTTTAAGAAAGTTGAGAGCATTTTTCCACCAGCGTTTCCTGATGAGGTTCTTGTGATTGTGCTTGTTTTTCTTGATGGTTTTGGAGTGGTCGAGCTCATGGGAAATGGTGGGCTTTTGAAGCTTGAAATGTAGTCCGTCTATGGTTTTTCCTACCCCTTTATTTTCTCTCTTGTGCTTTCTTGCTGCTTCTAGTACCTATTTAGGTTTATCATCAACAAAACAGCGCAATGTTAGTCTTCATTTCACAAACCAACTATGACAAAAATTTGGTCGTATCACGAGGCTCGTAGAAAACAGCACAGATGATAAGTATGTTTAATTTGGACATAAAAAAAACTATCTATATTACTCGCAAAATAAGAAAAATGGTCATTTTAACCAAATTTTATATCTATATTCGTCACAAGAGAATAATGCTCTTTAGTCTCTAGGTACAGTGGTATCTGTTTCGCTAATTTTATGGAACGTAGAGAGTTTGAATTTTGTCAAAAATAAGGTGGGTGCATAAGTGTGTTTAACTACGAAAAAAACTTCTCACGGACTCGGAAGTGAGTAAAACATGCGCAAGTATAAAACCTTTTATATCCCTGGTATACATATATACCAGTACTCTTACACATATGTCGACCAGTCTGATAGTTACAGAAAGAAATAACCTGAAAATAGTCGAAATGTGGGTGGAAGCCGTAATCACTGAAATGTTGGGTATCCGTCACCGGGAACACTGGATTGTTTGACATGCTAAGATATAGATTTAAGTACTACTAGAGTACTAGTATATGCAGAACTTTATGTTTTGAGGTATACAAAAGAGGACTCAAACTTGACTGGGGGGTTCAATCAAGATATGTACTCCAACTGGGCAAGTGCACCAACACAAATAAAGGAGGCGTATAAATAGAGGCCTTAAAGTGTATTAGTATTATTTGCAAGAGAACAAGAATGATTCTTGGGCACATGATTTCCAACTCTTTCATCTACCGTATTTAATTTCCCCACTCTCTCGTCTTAATATTTAAAAGCAACTGGTCCTAGAACAAAGTCCCCGTGACAGTTTTTACTGACGTCCGTGTAAATTGATGGAGATATAAAAAAATGTCACGAGAGAAATGCAACGGAACACAAGGTTTACGAGAATTATCACGGGAGAATTAAGGAATTACCATATGTTTGATCTATCTTTATTTTTGAGTATTTTTGTCACGGATAATTGCATTGCATGACATTCAGTATATGCCCCTATGGTCTTTTTTGGAGACAATGTATACATGATTTTGATGATAACTAGCTGTATTATTACCCTCGGACGGATTCAGTAATTTTTGTTTAGCTGACGTTTTTATATTTTTGAATTTTGAGTGGCTGATTTCATATATTTTTTTAAAAAAAATAATAGTAAAAAAACGTACTATCTCCACCCCATTTTAATAGTCCACTTTATAAATTTTACGCATATTAAAAAATAAAAAATGCAATGTTCATTTTCTCATTTATACACAATAATACAACTTAGTTTTTACACATTACACTAATTACACATACTCCTACCCAAAAAAATGTACAAGTGCATATATACACACACAAAAATTATAAAATAATGTGTATTTTAAATTTCTATACAAGGACATTTATGACTGGGTCTTTTAGTTAATATTGAAACTATAAAATTTGTGTGGATTAAAAAATATGACAAATATTTCGGGAAATTTTTATTTTAGAAAATGAACTATTAAAATGGGATAGAAAGGAGTAAAATTTAATCTATGAGGAATATGTGTCCTCCGTTACCGTTTACTAAATTCAATTCTCTTCTGATGTCTCTTACTAGATCATTCCCGACTCTCGTGCATGCAAGCACATACAAGATTCGAACCATTATTAACCTCGTCAAGTTAAAATAGAATGCAATATATTGGTCGAACTAAGGATCTATATATTATGAAAATTTGTTGTCGTCCCGATTACAAGATCATGTTTAAAAATTGATTACAAGATAATATTTCAAAATTTCTAGTTTAATTTCTAACGATCCTTGGCGGAACCAAAATTTCGCAATAATCAATACTAAAATAAAATATGATTAATATTTTAATAGTAGGCAGGACTTGATCATAAATTTCTAAAAGAAAGAGTTTGAAAAATATTCTAACAAAAAACTTTATAATTAATCAAGACTTCGGCCTAGGTTTGCCCTTATTCCTCATCAATCCGAGTGTGAGTCAGAAAGTGGGCTAGAATTCGTGTTCTTATAAGGAATACCAACAATGTTATAGAGACCCGATGTACCTTCACGGGAATTCAACTAGTTGAGGTGAATGGATATAGATGACGATAATATGATATTATAGATTTATAGTCTATAGATAATTGGACTTTTTGGAAAATCCAAATAAAGCCCATCGCTTTGTTTTGAACTTTTGATAGTCCACAATGAATATTTTGGACAAACAAATTTCATGGACAGAGCTAGAGATGCACAAAAAGCCTATCGGACAGGGCTTTATCCGGACTTTAAAAACCCAAAATTTTTTAAAACGGATCGGACTGGGTTTTTTTAAAAATCGGGTCGGACCGGGCTTCCCAAAAAATATAAGGCTCGTTTTAGGCTCGCGGGCCGGGCCGGATCGGGTTAAACCGGGTTTTATCCGAGCTTTTTATTTATATATTAAAAAAATATTTTAATATTTTATAACTCAAATTATGAGTATTTTAAATACCAGAGAAAATAATATTTTGATATATCAGATAGAGTGGTTTAGACACCGAAATAAATAATTATTTTTAATATAATATATAAATAATCATATATACTTTAATTGTTTCTAATATTATGATATATTATTTTAAGAATCATAAAAAATATTGTATATTTTCAAATTTTATATAAAAAATTGGTTTTTTAATCGGGTTTTTATCCGGACTTTTTCCGATCCGGGCTTTTTTTAATCCGGATTTTTATCTGGGCTTTTCGGGTTTCGGGTCGGGCCGAATTTTCGAGAAAAAAGGAGGCCCATTTAAGACCCGCGGGCCGGGCCGGGCTCCGAATCAGGGTTTTCGGGCTTTTTTCCGGATCGGATCGGATTTCGGGTTTCGGATTTTTTGAACAAGACAGAGTAGACATTAGACACTGGCTTTCAAATTTCGAAGATTCTAGTCAAAATTAGTTTATTGAACCTAATTTATGTATAAATTACTTATATATTTTTTTTATTTAGAGGAGTTAAAATTTTTTGAAATCATTGAATGCAAGAGTTCTATGCACTGAGCCTTTCGGTTCATCCCTCAGCAGACACTAGACAGTAGACACAAGACTAGTTGTATTTTTAATAATTTTTTGCCCAAGACGACTTTAATTGTGTCAAGTAGTCAACCAGGCTTTACGTGAGGGAAACTCTATTGCAGTTTTTCTACATTTTTAGGTATTGCAAGTTGGTTAATTATGTATAGACTTCGTCTTCTATGTATAGCGGAACAATGTGGACAGGAGTAAACATGCAGCAGTCTGCATGGGGACAGAAATATGTTAAAAAATTCTGTCAATATAAATCAAATATCACTAATCTATAAGGAGGGTTCTAAAAATTCCGGCTTAATTGATTAATTTCCCCATTAATTAATCGTTATGAGGTGCTTTACCGTTCAATTTGTAAAATCCGATTAATTATTAGAAAATTCTCATAAAACTAATGTAGAATGGTTATTAAAAATAATAGTATTTAATAATCTTAGTATATTTAATTACTAATACCGTTTAAGTCATTATAAGATCACCTCGTCGAATAGTGACAATTATCTTTTTTACAAAATTAAACACATATTATAAGATGTAATCGCATATAAAATAATATACCGGGTATTTGAGAAATATTAAAAATGTAACATGTATCTTACAATAAATAAGTATAATATAAAATAACAAATGAATAATTAGAGTAAAAGTATGTTTTCCCTAATTTTCTACGTTTAAACATATAAGTATGACTTAAGCTCGTAAGTTGAGTTGCAAATACCTCCCGTAAGTTCATCAAAACTTTTAAGTCATAAGTATTGGTGCCCGACAGCCGGTGGCGGATCCAGCTTCGAATACAAGGGGGTTGGAAAAAAAATTTGGCGAGCTCAAGCCGAGCATTTGGCATGTTCTGCTCGAGTACTCGAAATAAACTCGAGCTCGTCTATAAAAATCAAAAAAACGATCTTATATATTAGATTATTGAGAATATTTTCAGCTGAAAATCCAGAAAATCAAAAATACGATCGTTTAGCTAAACGAGTCGTCTCGGCTCGACTCGTGAAAATTAACGAGTCGGGTTCAGACAGAGGTTTAGGCTTATATATTAAGGCATGATAGGCAAGAAATCAACTTCATATTAACTTCATTATAGTTCTATCAAAATCAAAATTAATAATGTTAAAGAGGTTTAACTATAAATGCTCGTCCAATATCTATTCCTATCATTTTTTTGTCGTCTATTCCTTAAAAAATGTATAATTTTCGCATATAAATGTTGCCCCAATCAAATGACTTTTGACATTAAAAGATTTTAAGTAGGGGGCAAAATTTTTCTTGTAAAAATTAAGGGAGGTCATTTTTAATTTTTATATAATTTGAATATACAAATTTAACTAAACTAGAAATTTAAGGGGGTCGGCTGACCCCCCTTGCCCCTTAGAGGATCCGCCTCTGCCGACAGCCCGAATAAATATATAAAATGATTTCGTGAACAAACTTTCACTCGACTCGAAGTCGATTTTGTTATTAAAAATTCGAGTTTAAATTTGATCATAAATATATGTGTGTTATGAGAATTTGAGTCGAGTTTTAACATTTACGCCTCAAATTTGGCTCAAAATTAATTTGAAATTATTCAGCTCGATTAAAACTATAAAAAAAACTTACATATATCTTAATTTTTCATAATACTTCTAATATCCTTTTGTCATAATTAGGGGTGAACACGGGTTGGGTCGGTCGGGTTTTAGATAAAAAATGACCCAACCCAATATAGTCGGTTTGTAAAAAAATCAACCCATTATCTCGAAAATATTTGTCAAACCCAACCCTATTATTTATATGTCGGATTGGGTCGGGTAGAGTCGGGTTGGTTGGGTTTATTATCCTATCAAAATTTAAATTCAAAACAGAAGTAGAATAAATTTTATCAAAGTCAATATAACATAAGTTCAACATAATATTAAATAAAACAGTGCCAATCCACAAATCCATCATCCATGTTCTATGCCATGGCAGAATATTACATCAATAAGTTCTTACAACAAAAATTAGTTCAAATTTCTAATAGCATTAACAGGCAACAACAGTTTCATAGTTCTAAGCAACATTATAACATAGTTTCATTCATCAATAATGTTAATGGCTGCCTTGATTGTGTCATTTGATGTAGCAGGGTATTTTCCCTTGTCCATGTTACCTTTAAATTGAAAAAATAAAATACATAAGCAAAGGAAAAAAGATCATGTTAAATCAGATTTATTAAATGTGTTTACCTTCTTCCAGAAATGCGTAAGAATGAATATCATCTAAAAAATCTTTAGATTTTATCCCATCATGATGCCCCTTCAACCAACTCTGCGTGCACACTAGCACTTCCAACATCTTTGGACTCAAAGAACTTCGAAAAGGGTCCAATATTCGACCACTTGTACTAAAGGCAGATTCAGATGCCACAGTTGATACCGGAACAGCAAGAACGTCCCTAGCAATCAAAGATAAAATTTTATACCTGATCGCATTATCTTTCCACCAAAGTAATATATCAAACGAGGACGTCATTGGATTGATAGGTTCTTCATTTAAATATTTATCTACATCAGTTTTACTCTCAGCCGTATCCAGCTGCTGTTGCTGCATATAATTTTCCAACAATCGCCTCATACGAGTTTCTTTCGGTGCACCAGACTTTGGCAGAGAATCAGTTCCAGCATCCTGCTGGATATTAAAATGTGAAATCATGTCTAATTCAGCAATACTACTTGCATCATGTAAAGCAAACAGAGAATTTTGCACATTAAACCCTAAATACCCTTCAAGAAAATAAAAAAAACACCCAAAAATATAGACATATACAGCAACACACAGAGACAAATACTTCATCACAAATGAAAAATAAATAAACAACATACCTTAATCCTACAGAATTATGAATTTGTACCAGTTCTGTCCGATAATTCTTATTTATACCAGAATGTAACAACTGATCTGATTAAATCTCAATAATTAGAAAATTACAGAAATAAGGCAGAACAACACATGTTATAAGCAAGCACAAAATATCAGTTTTTAACACATTACTAACAGAGTAAAAAAGAAGTGCGGTAGATTACTAACCTTACTGTTAAGATCATCAGATCCGACGTTGTAGCAGGTGTACAAGCGTTGCAGAATTGACTCAACCTTGGCAACAATCCTTGCAACCATTTCAGAATCATACACAGATTCAAAGCAATATCGCCACCAAGGACGGACCCTTGCCACACATTTACCCTCCTTCTTACAAAACCAGCAGCAACATCATTGGCTGATGCATTGTCCATGGTAACTGTAAATACCTTTTTTATCCCCCACTCAAGCAAACAAGACTCGATCAATTTACCAATCGTATCACCTTTATGATTTGCAACTTGACATAAGTTGATAATCCTTTTCTGTAAACTCCAGTTGGCATCAATGTAATGTGCGGTAATACACGTATAAGAAATCTGAGTTCGGGTTGTCCAACAATCAGTTGTTAAGCAGATTTTCTGACCAGGAGATGTCAACTACGCCTTTAGTTTAGCTCTCTCCTTAGAAAATAAGTGGCAAACATCCCGCGCAACAGTAATTCGACTTGGGACAACAAACTTAGGTTGTAACTCATTAATGAGTTCCTTGAAACCTTCACCCTCGACAACTCTGAACGCCTGTTCATCTTTCACCACAAACTTTTCCAAGGCGTTGCGACATCGAATTTTATTAAATGTCATTTCCAACAAGTTCGACCCACCATCAGCTGTTTTATGAAAGCTCAACACCTTCTGTCTTTTATTAGCTACTCTATAAGGATTCTTCTTGCATTTTTTCAAATGACCCCATAGGTTACTCGTTCCAACTCGTCTACTATGACACGCGTAGTCTGCACCACAGTAATTGTTAGATATATTTGATAATGTCATGTCTAATATGATTTGTGTTTAGTTTTCAGATCTTACTTAAACAGGATAAATCAGTACTTAACTGGAAATCAGTACTTATACTGAAGACAGAACTTAAGTTATCAGTACTTAAGGTTCAGGAGATATTTATCAGGAGATAATATCAGGACTTAAGGAAACTTTCAGATAAGGAAGGCGGCTGATTGAAAGGAAAGAAGATCAAGACAAACGCAAAAAGAGATATGCATGAAGAAGGAATTCTATGAAGAATAGAATACTTGGAAGAAAAGATAACTGATTGATATATTTTAGGAAGCAGAATTATATTCCATATCAATTAGTGATTATCTTGTAACTGTGTAGTATATAAACACAGACATAGGGTTTATACTATAAGTGTTATCATTATTGAGAATAATATTCATTGTAACCCTAGCAGCTCTCGTGATATTTTGTTCATCACTGAGAGAGGACAGTTCTACATTGTAACAGAGTTTAATAAAGTTTGTTTTCTGTTACTTGTGTTCTTTGAATTCGATTTGATTGTGCTATACACTGTATTCAACCCCCCTTCTTCTGTTAACACATAAACAACTTAAGATCCAAAAACAATCATGTCTGAAGCAGAAACTCCAACCAAGCCCACCAAAACCGAAGAACCTCCAAAGACTCAAATCCATAGTCGATATGAGGCTATCATAGTTCCCATACTGAAACTATCTGAATACCCCATATAAAAGGTGATGATGACTATGTTTCTGGAAGCTACAGATCCAGAATATCTTGACAGAATCAATGAAGGACCTCACAAGCCAACCAAACTCGCTGTTGTAGTTGCAGGTGAAGCAGCAAAGTCTGTACCAAAGGAGAAGAGTGATTACACTGCTGAAGATATCGCATCAATTGCTAAGGATGCTAAGGTACGACACTTGCTGTATAGTGTCATTGATAATGTAATGTCAAACAGGGTAATTAACTGCAAGACTGCAAAGGAGATATGGGATGCCATGGAGACAAGATGCCAGGGAACGTATTCGATTAAGAAGAACAGGAAGACTATACTCACTCAAGAGTATGAACACTTTGACTCAAAGCCTAATGAGTCATTGACTGATTTATATGACAGATTTGTCAAACTCTTGAATGATTTGTCACTAGTTGATAAGGAGTATGATCTTGAAGATTCAAACCTTAAATTCCTGTTAGCTCTTCCTGAAAGTTAGGATTTGAAGGCCACAATTATAAGAGACAACTATAATCTTGAAGAAACAACTCTTGATGAAATTTATGGGATGCTCAAGACTCGTGAACTTGAGATGGAAAAAGAAGCAAGAGGAAAGGAGGAAAGTCAAGGACAGTTGCTCTTAAGGTTGAGGAAGAATCCCCCAAAGCAGCTACCTCAAGGAAAGGCAAGGGAAAAGCGCTCATCACAAAGTCTGATACTGAGTCATCAAGTTCTGATAGTGATGATGACTCAGAAACTGAAAGCTTGCCTGAGATGGATGCTGATGAAGAGATGATGAAGCTCTGTGCTCTTATGGTGAAAGGAATCACAAGGATTGCATACAGAAAATTCAGGAAGGGAAAGAAGTTTTCTAGGAGAGGTGCAAGTTCTGATAAGAAGAGTTTCAGAAAATCTGAAGGCAAAGGAGGGAAGTCTGACAGAGGAGATTACACAAATGTCAAATGCTACAACTGTGGTGAGAAAGGCCACATATCTCCTGATTGCAAGAAAGTGAAGAGTGACAAAGGCAAGGCTCTTGTCACAAAGAAGAAAAGCTGGACAGACACTTCAGATTTTGAAAGTGAGGAGAACTATGCCTTGATGGAAAATGCTGATATGGCAAATGTTGATAGTAGTTCTGAAGCTGCTGAGTTAAAGGTACCTCAAACTACTTATGCTTTTCATACTGATGATATTAATGAGTTGAGAAGATATCTTAAAACCATGTTCATTAGTTATAGAGATCAAACTTTAACATATGAAAGATTAACTTCTGAAAATCATGCTTGTAAAAAGAGGAATGATTATTTAGAAAAAGAGTTAGTCATGTTCCATCAAACTCAGAAAGATAGAGATGATGCTTTCTATGTTAGGGATGAAGTACTTAAAATGAATGAATCTCTAAAAACTGAGTTAGAAAAGGAAAGAGAGATTATCAGGACTTGGACTAACTCTGTCGGAACAACTCAGAATTTGTTAAGTAGTGGAAACTGGAAAGAGGGCTTAGGGTATGGAGATGATAAGAATGATAAAGGAACTGTAGAAATTAAGCCTATAGTTGTTAAACAAAAGCCAAAGGTAAAACCTGTTAAGTTTGTAGCTGTAAAGTCTAATAGTGAGAAATCAGAAGTTAAAGAGGAATTAACTTCTCACAAACTAAAACAGGAAAAGCCAACTGAAGTTAATGTAGGCTTAATGACAAAGAAGCAGCTTAAGCATAAGCTGAAAGATGTTAAAAATGTAAACAAGGCAAAGTCACCTAGAAAAAATAGGAATGGAAAGGAAGGTGTGAATAAAAGCAATGATTATAAGCCTGTTCTTAATGCTCCTAGGAAAACATGTCATAACTGTGGAAGTTCTAACCATCTGGCTTCTTTTTGCAGGAAGAATAAGAACATAAACTCCTTACCTTCAAAGTCAGGAGTTAAGAGTCAGTCTGTTAGATATAGGCCACAAAATCCTTGTTTTCATTGTGACAGTTTATGGCATTCCATTTATACTTGTAAGGAATATCATAGTTTGTACTATGATTATTATCAAATAAAACCTTCTTTAAAGAAAGTTAGCATTGTTCCTTCTAGTGTAAGTTCTGATACAAAGTCTGATAGTGTAAATGCTGATAAGAAAAATGTTAACATAAACTATGATGCTAAATCTCCTACAAATGTTAACAAACTTAATAAGGCCAAAGGATCCAAGCAAGTCTGGGTCCTTAAAACTAATCATTAGTGGTCTTTGTGATTGCAGGGCAACAGGAAAAACATCCTAGTTCTGGACAGTGGATGCTCAGGATATATGACTGGAAATAAAGCCTTGCTATCAGACTTTGTGGAGAAAGCTGGCCCAAGTGTTTCTTATGGAGATGGCAACATTGGAAAAATACTGGGATATGGAAATATCAATCTTGGGAATGTCATCATTAAAGAAGTAGCTCTGGTCTCAGGACTTAAACACAATCTGCTGAGTGTTAGTCAAATC
This sequence comes from Apium graveolens, assembly GCF_009905375.1. Classification (NCBI taxonomy): domain Eukaryota; kingdom Viridiplantae; phylum Streptophyta; class Magnoliopsida; order Apiales; family Apiaceae; genus Apium; species Apium graveolens. The sequence continues at coordinate 199,245,476 of NC_133647.1, forward strand.
TGTGACAGAGGTTATCATGTGAATTTCTTTAAAGAACACTGTGAAGTTGTAAGCAAATCTACAGGCAAAGTTGTTCTGAAAGGATACAGGCATGGTAACAGTATGAAGCCAAGCTTTCAACAAGTATTGATGGTTCTGCAATCTGTCTATTGAGTAGAGAATCAATTGAAGAAAGCTGGGATTGGCACAAGAAACTCTCTCATTTAAATTTCAACAATATAAATGAACTAGTCAAGAAAGATCTTATGAGAGGACTGCCAAAATCAATATTTGCTCTTGATGGCCTTTGTGATTCATGTAAGAAGGAAAAACAAAGAAAATCTTCATTCAAGAGCAAGACTGAATCATCAATTCTTGAGCCTTATCACCTACTACATGTAGGTCTATTTGGTCCAGTGAATGTCATGTCTATTGTAAAGAAGAAATATGTTATGGTCATAGTGGATGAGTTCACCAGATACACATGGGTGTATTTCTTGCACACAAAAAGTGAAACTGCATCTATCTTGATTGATCATGTCAAGCAACTGGATAAATTGGTCAAAGATTCTGTGAAGATCATAAGAAGTGATAATGGCACTGAATTCAAGAATTTGATCATGGAAGAGTTTTGCAAAGACCATCGAATCAAGCAGGAATTTTATGCTCCTGGAACTCCACAGCAAAATGGAGTTGTTGAAAGAAAGAATAGAACTCTTATTGAAGCTGCACGAACAATGCTTGATGAAGCAAAGCTACCAACATATTTTTGGGCTGAAGCTGTGCAGACTGCTTGTTTTACTCAGAATACAACACTCATTAACAAGCATGGAAAGACACCATATGAAATGGTGAAGAAAAAAAAGCCAAATCTGAAGTATTTTCATGTATTTAGATGCAAGTGTGTTGTTCTTAAGACTCATCCTGAACAACTATCCAAATTTAATTTAAAAGCTGATGAAGAAATTTTTGTTGGATATCCACTTTCCACAAAAGGCTTCAGAGTCTACAATTTAAGAACAAGGGTTGTCATGGAATCTATCAATGTCTCCTTTAATGATAAGAAGATTACTGGACTTGAAGATTTCAATGATCATGATCAGCTGAGATTTGAAAATGAAGACTTAAATTCTGATACTGTAAATCCTGACAGTCTAAATCCTGATACTGCAAACTCTGATGGATTAAACTCTGATGTTACTGAAACTGTGGTGACTATGCCAAAGGAGGATGCACCTGTGCAGGGGGAGCATACTGAAGATACAACCACATCTCAAGAAGCATCAGAACCTACAACTGGCTCTTCAAGTTCTGATTCATCAAGTTCTGATGAGCTAAGTTCTGATAAGTCTGGAAACTCAAATTCTGAAGGAGCCAACTCAGAGAACATAATTTCAGGGGGAGCATCAGAAAATGTTGATGAAGATATCATGGATCATGGGGGAGCATCCAGTTCTAGAGAAAACCTTCCATCTGCAAGGAAATGGACTAAATCACATACACCTGACTTAATTATTGGAAATCCTGATGCGGGTGTCAGAACTAGAACAACTACTTTAAATAAATGTCTCTATAATTCTTTTCTTTCTCAGACTAAACCAAAGAAAGTGGAAGAAACTCTTCAAGATGCTGATCAGGTGCAAGCAATGCAGGAAGAGTTAAATGAATTTAAAAGAAACAAAGTCTGGACCCTAGTGCCAAGACCAATGAACAGATCTGTTGTTGGTACAAAGTGGGTGTTCAGAAACAAAACTGATAGTGATGGCATAATTACAAGAAATAAAGGAAGGCTGGTTGCAAAAGGATATTCTCAACAGGAGGGAATCGATTATGATGAAACATTTACACCAGTTGCTAGATTGGAAGCCATAAGGATATTTTTGGCTTATGCTGCTCACAAAAAGTCTACTGTCTTTCAAATGGATATGAAAAGTGCTTTTCTCAATGGAAAATTGGAAGAGGAAGTATATGTTGAACAACCTCCAGGCTTTGTAGATTCCAAATTTCCAAATCATGTCTACAGGATAGATAAAGCACTTTATGGCCTTAAGCAAGCTCCAAGAGCATGGTATGAGACTTTAGCTCAGTTTCTTCTGGAAAGTGGATTTAACAGAGGAACTATTGACAAAACACTGTTCTACCTCAACCATGGAAAGGACTTACTTTTGGTGTAGATATATGTTGATGATATCATTTTTGGTTCTACAAATGACAGACTTTGCAAGAAGTTTGCCAAACTGATGCAGTCAAGATATCAAATGAGTATGATGGGGGAACTTAGCTATTTTCTGGGCCTTCAAGTCAAGCAGAATGAAGAAGGCACTTTTATTTGTCAATCCAAGTACACCAGAAATATGCTGAAGAAATTTGGAATGCAAGATTGTTCGAGTACATCCACTCCCATGGCCACTGCAACAAAATTGGATAAGGATACTGGTAAATCAGTAGATATTACTGATTACAGAGGTATGATTGGCTCTCTACTCTATCTAATTGCTAGTAGACCTGATATCATGTATGCTACCTGTCTTTGTGCAAGATTTCAAGCAGATCCAAGAGAACCTCACTTAACAGCTGTGAAAAGAATTTTCAAGTATCTTAAGGGAACAGCTGATTTGGGATTGTGGTATCCTAGAGAATCAGACTTTAAACTAATAGGTTACTCAGATGCAGATTTTGCAGGATGCAAAATTGACAGGAAAAGCACAAGTGGAAGCTATCAATTTCTTGGAGGCAGATTGGTTTCTTGGTTTAGCAAGAAACAAAAGTCAATTTCCATATCAATTGCAGAAGCAGAGTACATTGCTGCAGGAAGCTGTTGTGCACAGATTCTTTGGATGAAGAATCACTTACTGGATTATGGGTTAACATACTTTAAAATCCCTATTTACTGTGATAATCAAAGTGCTATTGCTATGACAGGTAATCCAGTTCAACATTCAATGACAAAGCACATCATCATTAGGTACCACTTCATAATGGAACATGTGGATGAAGGTACAGTGGAATTGCACTTTGTTCCAACAGATCAACAACTAGCAAATATCTTCACAAAACCACTGTGTAAAGCTACTTTTACAAGATTGGTAAATGAACTTGGAATGGTTTCAGGTTCTTTCTCTAAGTCTGCTTAGTTTATGATTCTGTTTCATCAGACTTTATGTTCAGTATTTACAGATATTACTATCTTTGTGTATCCTGTGCTTAATTGAAAATTGCTTAAGTACTGATTGTTGTCTGATATGAATTTCTAAACTCTGATAGTGATATGAATGTTTCTGTGACTATTCAATCCAATGAGGATAACTGTGCTAGATGCTGACCTAGTAGTCTTTAATATACTAAAGTCCCATGTTTGAAGTAATTGTTTATGTGGAAATCTCTTAACACAAGCAAATTCTGATACTGAGCTTAGTTGAAGTTTACTTTGTGTATCTCATTACTAAGTCACAAACTGGAATAGTGCTTCTTATCTGTTAAGTTCTGATGTTAGTAAAACTGATGGATGTACTAAGTGCTGATAAACCTCACTTATCAAAAAAAAAATCAGGTACTCTTTTGAGATCTAGAGTAAAAAATGTGGAAGGGAAGACCCAAGTCCATTGCTGGTATTAAGTTATATGCATCAGAAAAGCAAATAAATATTTTCTTGGTGACTTTTCACACTCTATGATTACTGGAGAAATACACTGATAATAGCATACATTCTGATAAGCATAAAATGAGCACAAAATAGTTGAGGTGGACTCATGCATGAACTCATTCTAAAGTAGACTTCAGAATCATGACAGATTTTGAGCAAAGTTCTTAGTTATGCCTTATTTCTAAGATATACTGAAGTGAATCAGACTTTAATCTTTATCTGATATTTAGCTGACTGCACACACATACACTCCATATGAATGATGAAAATTACTGTGGTCATAAATGTTGTTTTAGATGAACAATTTATGTGTCAGATTGCATAAATTATGAGGACAAGTAATGATGGAAGTTCTGATGATTAAGTTCTGAAGAAACGAAATCAGAATTTGTGTGAAGAATTACAGAAATAGGCATTCACTTTTCGAGTTAAGGAATCATGTTTTGATGACTGTTAAGTTCTGATATAAGTCTAAGTTCTGATATTAAATTCTGATTCTTTACTTGACTTATTTGTGGTTAAAATCTGAAATAGCCTTATTTTAAATCAGAATATGTTTTGGTGAGATATTAACAGTCAACATAATTTGGGTTAGTGGTACTCGTCTATGCACGGTAATTTTTACTTGTTTCATGTGCGCATTAAATCCTGTTTTAAGCTTCCAATGGCTGTTATTATTCTCGTCAGTCTAGGGAGACGAGGTAGAATTAATCTACCTGTAACCATTCAATTTTCCTTGTGTCTCTTGGTATTCTATTGGTTATATAAACCAACACCTCATTCCAGCCAACACATCTCTCATTTTCTCTCAAACTCATTTTTTTTCTCTCATCAAAAATATGGTTCGTTTCAACTTAGTTCTGAACTATGACACTTTTAAAATAGAGTTGAGTTGTACTGAGTGGCAGCAGGAGTGGCATGTCACTGCCATTCCTGATGAAATCTGGGACTCAGTTCCCCAAGAGGTTCTCACAGACCTCTTGTTCTTCTATATGGACTATCATCGCCATCTTGAGCGTCTGGAAGAAGATAGGAGAGAAGCTCTCCGACAGCATGAGCGAATCATTCGTCTTGCTGTTCTCTTTGTTGAAAGTAGGAAGAAGAAATAAATACAGCTATCTGTTTCTCTTCACCGTCAGCTTTGTCTGGCTTCTTAGCTTAGGACTAAAGCTGTTGATGTTAGGATTTGTAGCTAAGGACAATCTTGTAATTTTAAGCATGTAATTTAAATTTCATGAAATGTATTTGCTCAATATATTAATGAAATTTTATATTTATGCAAGATTTTGTCTCTGAGTCATTTGATATTCTGATAACATTTTAAATCCTGATACTAACCATATTCTGATGACCTTTTTAGCTCTTATACAAATCAAGTTCTGATTCTGACGTGGCAGTAATTGTTTACTTGGTTTATTAATGGTCATTCTCTCATTGGTCATAATTTTACAGAATATTGGTAGAGCAGTAATAAAAATTTATTAAGTGGGAACAGTTTTAAAATTTAAAATAAAACTGAACGTCCTTGATTAATGGGATTACTTGGTAAGTGGAACGGTTTTTCCTTGAGAAGCTGCATGTGATAAGTAATGATTACTGATTTCACGTGCCCATTAATTATCTTTTACTGCTGCATGTCTGACAGGTGTCTCAACGGTTATTTTCTTACCGTGAATAAGTAAAAGAGAGAAAAGATTGTAAAATCTTTTATTTACTTTCATATTTTATCTCTCTCTTTTTACTTTTATTCTCTCTCATCTACTGACGATTTTTCATACAGCCGTTTTATCAAACACTTAACAGGCAATTTTCTTTCTCACGAATTTCTCATGGCACCCAAGGACATAATTTTTTATGGAGCTACGTTTGTTCTTAATAACTTCTTTGCTATTCTTAGCAAGTCAGAAGCCCCGTCTGAACTTCACTTCATTTAGGACTTTCTTGCTAGTTCTGATATTGGGTATGTTCTGACCGAACCTGAAGCAGTCTCTGGTACTCAAGTACTGGAGTTCTGGAGAAGCGGTGTATATGATGATGGTGGTGCTCAAGGGTCCCCAAGTATTATTTTTTCATCAGGGGAGGATGAGTATGTTGTGACTTTGTCTACGGTTCGACAAGCACTGCAGCTACCTGGGAACTGTGTTTATTATACTGTTGAAGATCCAGTTCTTCAAAACATGATGGCCAGTCTGGGATATGAGAGAACATTGGCAAAGCTGGGCCAGTTGAAGAGATCTTTCATAAGGAGGGAATGGAGTTTCTTCTTTGATTGCATAACCAAGGCTTTTACAAACAAATGTTCTAATTTTGATGCAATTCCCATATTCAGCCAACAAATCGGGTATGCTCTCATAAATCGAACTGATTTTGACTATGCAAGTGTTGTCTTAGGTTTTATTGGGGTCAGAATGAATGAAGATAGATCTACTATTTATTTTGCTAGATTATGTCAGCTTATTTATTGTTTCTGTTGTGATAATAAGCCCCGAAATGCTAGTGAATTAATTTCATCATTCAGAATTGCTAAAAGAGCTTTTACTGACTTATTATCTACTGATAATAAGAAGGATGGGTTAAGACCCCTCTTAATTCCTTTATCTGTCAAACAAGCCTTAATAACCTATGATCCCGTTAAGTACACTGCACTATATCCTGATGTCCAACCATCTGAATCTCATCCATCAGCACCTACCACCTCTACTCAACCACCTCAAACTTCTCAACCTCAACCTTCAGATCCTACAGTGCAGCCTTCATCTTCCAAACCTAAGAGGACTAAGAAAGTAGCTCAGAAACAACAGAAGAGAAGGAGATTCTTTCTGCGAGATGAATCAGATGCTGAGGAACAGGTTCCTGTATCAGAATCTGTTGCAAGAGAAGCTGAGAAGGTCTCTTCTCAGAAGGATGTTGATATTGGGAGTTCTAGGCCCCTAAAAAGGCTTAGAAAGCGTAATTCTGATGATACAGCTCCTACAGCATCCTTAAAAGCTAAAAGATTCAAAACATTGGCAAAAATGCCTGAAGATTATGTTAAAGGAATGGAAGCAGCAGCTAAGGAAGGGGGTCAGGAATCTCTGATCTCACAAGACCCTGTTGAAGCTCACAATTCTCCTAGTGCTGATCCAGACCCTCATGCAACTCATCACTCTCCACTACATGAGTCATAAACTACTCACATTCCCACACCTCCAGTGTCTCTAGTACATGCTGATAACCAGGGGCCAAGTGATGAAATTGACATCCATAACTTCGAAGTGCCTCAGGTTTTGTATCTAGAAGCTCCACAAACTCAAGTCACTCCACCAACAACACCAATTCTTGATGCTGATTTTAATCCAGAATTGCCTACAACACCTTCTCTGCATCTAGATACTGAAGATGAGATTTTAGGTGAGGATCAGAATATGGCTGTTGATCAGAACATAGTTGGAGATCAGCACTTAGAGGATGATGATGAAGCCTTCATAGCCTCTCATAATTTTCTTTTATCAGAGGATGCTGAAGATGTTGACTCTGTAAGTTTTGATGCTGCAAATGTTGATGATACTGGTAATGCTGCTACAAATATAGATGTTGATGCAGCTGGTCCTTCTGGGCATGCACCTCTACAAGCTTCTTCAAAAGCTGAGATAGTCAAAAAGTTTGTTACAGGGGAAGCACCAGTACCTTGGAGTGAAACTCCTAGAGAATAGGAGTGGACAAAGGAGTGGAACACAGTTACCTTTGTTCCTTCTGAAAAGATTCTTGCTGATCACTTGGAAAAAGCTGATGAGATGTTAGTTAATGATGATTTCAAAACTCAGCTAAGAGTCACTTAGTACAAGGCACCTTCAAGGTCAACACTCTGTAACTCAGGCCAAGGTGGACAAGGTTCAATAAACCTTAAATCAGCAAGATACAGTTGTCAAGTTGGACAAGAAAAGTTTTTCAAACCTTCCTTTGACAAAATTACCAACATTGAGAAAACCTGAGAGAAGCAACAGTCTCAGATTGAAGAAATTTTGAAAAATCAAGCTTCTCAGCAATCTCAACTCAATGAGATCCAATCCTCAGTGGAATTGCTTCTCTCTCTTCTTTTACCTGTTGATGCCAAAAAGGGGGATAAAGTAATTAAGTCCAAATGTAAACCTGATAAGACACTAAAGGGAAAGGATGGTAATGACCCTGGAAACTCTGGAATGGGTGGAGGTCATGGTCAAGTTAAAGATTATTCATCAAGTAAAGCTGGAACTACAAGTCATAGAACAAGTTCTGATACTGGGAGAAGAATAACTTCTGATACTGGTAAAAGGATAAGTTCTGATAAACTTTTGGAACTTGATGAAGAAATTTCAAGACAGTTATATCTGAAAGAAAATCCAGGAATGGACTTTGAGAGTCTAAAGGAAGAGGAAGCTAGACTTAAGTTAGAAAAAGTCAACTCCAAATCTGAAGCTTCTGTTGTTAAAAAGAAACTTTCTAAGACCAAAGGCATTGTGATAAAGAAAGGGTAAATCCTGAGGCAACTAAGGCTAAACCACAATTGCAGATAGATCCAAGGTCCAAGGGCAAAGAAAAAGTTGGTGAACCTGTAAAGGTTTATGTGCCTCTTATGGATGAAGAAATTTCTGATGAAGATGCTAATCTTACTCTGACTTCAAGGAAGATTTCTAAGACAACCTCTGACATGGCTCAAGTTGTTCATAGTCAAGATATAGTTAGTTCTGATATAACTATGAAGCAAGCAACCTCTGACATAGCTCAAGTTGGCTTGATATCAGAAGATAAGTTAAAGGAAACCTCTGACATTGCTCATGTTAAATCCTCAAAATTACTCCTACCAGGATTCACTAAAGCCAAACAGACTCAACCTTTGAAGACTGCAACAAGTGGTTTTGAAGCAAGAGTGGTTACTGGAAAGGAAGCAAGAGATAAATCTAGATTGGGTTGTGCTGATGAAAGAAGAGTGCAAAACACAACCAATGATCCAACTTTCTTAAGTGAACCAGGTGTTGGAGCAACTCCTGAAAGATTGAATCAACTTGAATCTGTACAAATGGTTTACCATACCTTCTTGAAAGAACACAACTTGTTATATTTTATGACAGATGGAAGGGTTTACCATATAAGGGAAAATGCTATACCACTGAAGTATTTTGAAGAACTAAATCATGTTTTATTCTTACTTCAAGTGAAGGACAGATTAACAGAAAGTGCTGCAAATTATTTGAAGACTCAAATTCAGAGACTGGAGAAGCTCTATTCTGTAAAGTTTGACAGCACATACTGTCCCAAGTACAGAGATCACAACGGTGACATTGTTGATCTGAGGCCTAACACTGCAAAGATCAGAACATATCTTGGTATTAAGGGACTTGGATTCAATCTAGAGTCTGACAAAGCTTATGTCATCAGACTAGATCAGGAGGTGAGAAAAGCAAAAATTAATGATCTCAGATATGCTATCTTTCAAACCGGTGAAGATACTGCAGAGCTTAAAGATGTTAAAGGGAGGATGATTGATGAACTCAGATATGATGAGAGATGTTTGTTAAAAAATTATCTTAGAACAACTCATGACATCGAAGAGATCAGAAAGTAAAGCCAAGTCAATATCTACAACTGCTCAAATTCTAATGTGTATACAGATTGAAGTTGTTATCAAAAGTTAAAGTTGGTAAAGCTTTAAGGACTGTAAGTTGTAGTTATCTAGTCAAATTCTCATGTATTTGTACTTAATGTTTTTGACATCATCAAATATCTTTTAAACTTGTATATTATGCTAATTTACAAGTTGGGGGAGATTGTTAGATATATTTGATAATGTCATGTCTAATATGACTTGTGTTTAGTTTTCAGATCTTACTTAAACAGGACAAATCAGTACTTAACTGGAAATCAGTACTTATACTGAAGACAGAACTTAAGTTATCAGTACTTAAGGTTCAGGAGATATTTATCAGGAGATAATATCAGGACTTAAGGAAACTTTCAGATAAGGAAGGCGGCTGATTGAAAGGAAAGAAGATCAAGACAAACGCAAGAAGAGATATGCATGAAGAAGGAATTCTATGAAGAATAGAATACTTGGAAGAAAAGATAACTGATTGATATATTTTAGGAAGCAGAATTATATTCCATATCAATTAGTGATTATCTTGTAACTGTGTAGTATATAAACACAGACATAGGGTTTACACTATAAGTGTTATCATTATCGAGAATAATATTCATTGTAACCCTAGCAGCTCTCGTGATATTTTGTTCATCACTGAGAGAGGACAGTTCTACATTGTAACAGAGTTTAATAAAGTTTGTTTTCTGTTACTTGGGTTCTTTGAATTCGATTTGATTGTGCTATACACTGTATTCAACCCCCCTTCTACAGTGTGTATGACCTAACAAGTGGTATCAGAGCCTATCTGTTAACACACAAACAACTTAAGATCCAAAAACAATCATGTCTGAAGTAGAAACTCCAACCAAGCCCACCAAAACCGAACAACCTCCAAAGACTCAAATCCATAGTCGATATGAGGCTATCATAGTTCCCATACTGAAACTATCTGAATACCCCATATGGAAGGTGATGATGACTATGTTTCTGGAAGCTACAGATCCAGAATATCTTGACAGAATCAATGAAGGACCTCACAAGCCAATCAAACTCGCTGTTGTAGTTGCAGGTGAAGCAGCAAAGTCTGTACCAAAGGAGAAGAGTGATTACACTTGTTAGGAATATATGTGCATTAGTTTGATGATATGTTTAACAAAACACTTAAGTAGAAATTTAGTGTCTGTAGCCTCAACGGATAAGACCACTTTGGCTATCCGTTGATGGTGTAGCTTTACTTAGAAATAAGTCTAGTATTGTAGCATATTTCAGTCTCTGTATTTAAAATTGTAATTCTTAGAAGTTGAGAGAAACTATGAGTCATGTTGACTACTAGATGATATGCAGATAGGAAGGCCAATTGTAAATATTTCATGCCTTGTAATTTTGTATAAATGAAGTGGTATCAACGGATGACTTAAAAGACCTTCAACGGATGAGAAGCTAAGCTTCAACGGATGTCTCTAAAGCTTCAACGGATAACATCCTTCAACGGATGAGAGCATCAACGGATGAAAGCTTCAACGGATAACATCCTTCAACGGATGAAGTCATCAACGGATGAAAGCTTCAACGGATGTTCTGCTAATCAGCCGTTGATAAGTGGTAGTTGTACCTACAAGCAGAGGCACGTGGGTTGACAGAGAAAACTGAGATGTGGTAGCCGAATTTCAGGATCAACAGAAAAAGCAGCCGTTCTTCTTTTGTACAAAGTTGCAATAGTCAACAAAGTACTTGAGTGAACAGGAAAAGAAGCAAGTGAAGAACTTATTTTACTATTGTAATTTTATATTGTTTTTCACTTGTACACTTGGTAATATATATGAACCAAGAAGAAGCTAGTAATTAGAGAGATTTTTCCAGAGCTGTTAAGAAATATCTTGAGAGAAAATTCATCTAGTTTGTACTAGGATGCAGCTGTGATCAACATTGTTGAACACAGATTTTCTAATATACCATCTCTGGTGGAACAACAAATCCACCAGAAAAGTTTTTAAGGTCTGTTGTGTTCTTTACATTTGTGCTTGAATATATATCTGTCTGTATTAGCTTAAAGCAATTCACACACTTGTTCTTCTTGAACACACAACTTTATAAACTGCTCAAAACTTGAAAAAGTTTTGAGATTTACATTCAACCCCCCTTCTGTAAATCTCATTGTTAGTCTTCTAGGAATAACAATTGGTATCAGAGCAGGCTCTTGACACACAAAGAGTTTAAAGATCTTGGAATCTAACAAAGATGAGTAAGAAGGATATTGGAGTAAAGATCCCAGTTCTTGACAAAGACAGTTATCACCACTGGAAGGTGAAAATGCACCTTCATCTACTCTCCCAAGATGAAGGTTATGTAAACTGCATTGAGAATGGTCCTCACATTCCCCACAAAGTAGCCACAGTTGCTACGGCCACAATTGCTGTTGGTCAATCCATTCCAAAACCCAGAGCAGAATGGACAATGGAAGACACAGAAGAAGTCCACAAGGATAAGAAGGCTATGAACATTTTGTTTAATGGTCTTGACAAGGATATGTTTGATAATGTGATAAATTGTTCAACTGCCAAAGAGGTTTGGGACACAGTTCAGCTGCTGTGTGAAGGTACAGAACAAGTAAGAGAGAACAAAATGCAGCTTCTCATTCAACAGTATGAGCACTTTCATTTTGAAGAAAATGAATCTTTAAATGACACATTCAATAGATTCCAAAAACTGTTGAATGGACTGAAGCTGTATGGTAGAGTGTACCAGGTGAAGGATTCAAATCTTAAATTTTTGAGATCCTTACCAAAGGAATGGAAACCCATGACTGTTTCCTTAAGAAACTCTCAAGATTATAAGGACTTTACTCTTGAAAGATTATATGGAATCTTGAAGACTTATGAACTAGAGTTGGAACAGGATGAGGTATTGGAGAGGGGGAGAAAGAAAGGAGGTTCAGTTGCATTGGTAGCTGAAAATGAGAAAGAATGCAGAAAAGAAACTGTGAGATCTACATCAAGCTCCAAAGATGGTGTAAGAAATCCAGAATCAGACAAGGGTAAAGGGCAAGTTGCTGAAAATGAAGACAACTCCAGTCAAGATGACTCTGATGGTATTGATGAGCATCTTGCATTTCTGTCCAGGAGATTTGCAAAGATGAAGTTCAGGAAAAACACTAGAGCCACTAAACCCCATAAGAACATGGTGGACAAATCCAAGTTCAAGTGTTTTAATTGTGGTATGAGTGGACACTTTGCAAGTGAGTGCAGAAAGCCAACCTCTGAAAAGAAGAAATTTGAACAAGTAGATTACAAAAAGAAATATTTTGATCTGCTCAAACAGAAGGAAAGGGCTTTCATTACTCAAGAAAGAGACTGGGCAGCTGATGGAGAAGAAGAGGATGAAGACATGGAATATGTTAACTTGGCTCTCATGGCTGATTCTGAGGAGAATGAAGTTAGTTCATCAAGCAACCAGGTAATTACTACTGATATAACACAGCTTACTAAAGAAGAGTGCAATGATGCTTTTAATGACATGTCTACTGAACTGTATCATTTGCGTGTATCTCTTAAATCTCTTGCTAAAGAAAATAGTAGGATTAAAGAGAACAATCTGTTTTTAAGTAATAGAAATGCTGTGTTAGAAGATAAGTTAATTGACCTAGAAAAGACTAAGCTGCATTGTGTATCTGTTGAAAATGAACTAGCTGAATCTATTAAGAAAGTAGAAATACTTTCCAATCAATTAGAGAAAGAGCAAGAGGTGATTAAAGCCTGGAAAACATCTAGGGATGTAAGTGCTCAAATTGCCAAAGTCCAAGGAATTGAATCATTCTGTGAAACTGCCTGGGATAAAAATAAAAAGAAACTGGAATTAATTGATGGACTGTCAACGGATGTGGAATCAACGGATGATGAAAGTTATCCGTTGAAGGAAGAAAAGGAACATCCGTTGAAGGTTCCTCAATTAAAACAGGCAGATGTTTCTAAAAGAGAAAATCTAAAGAAACTCAACAAAAAGTTTGGTTCAACTTCAAAGAACTTTGTCAAAGAAGGAGCAAGCACATCCAAAGATGTCAGAAAGGTGAATGTAGGGCACATGACCTTAGAACAGTTAAACAATAGGCTCAAGATGGTTGAGGATAAAAAGGAATCCAAAAGGAAATCCAACAGAAATGGGAAGGTAGGAGTTAACAAACATAACAATTACACACCTGACAAGTATGCTCCTAGAAAAAGCTGTGTGCATTGTAGTAGTGTTAATCATCTATCTGCTAACTGTAAATCTATTAAGAAATCTCCCATAACTGTACCCTCTTCCATGCCTAACATGTCTGTATCACCTCTACATGCTCTGCCTGTTATGTCTCAACAAAATCCTTATGCACATTTTGCAAACATGCCATATTTTAACAATTCTTATCTTGCTGCATTCAGTATGCCTCAATTGCCATACAATATGCCAATGTGGAATAACATGTATGCACAATCCATGCCTAATAATACTATAAATGTGCTGGATAATGTTGTGACTAACCCTACACCTCAACCAACCACATCTAAGACCAAGGTTGACTCAAACTCACCTAAGTCTAAAGATGCAGGAGGAATGAAGTCTAGGAGAAAGGCTAACAAGAATGGACCCAAGGAAACTTGGGTACCAAAATCAAATTGATTGATTTTGTGGTGTGCAGGAAAATAGAAGAAATCTATGGTACTTGGACAGTGGCTGTTCAAGACACATGACTGGAGATTTCTCCCTGCTCACAGAGTTTAAAGAGAGAGCTGGCCCCAGCATAACCTTTGGAGATGACAGCAAAGGGTTTACTATGGGATATGGCTTGATTTCAACAAGGAATGTCATCATTGAAGAAGTTGCATTAGTTGATGGTCTCAAGCACAACTTACTGAGTATCAGTCAACTATGTGATAGAGGGAATACAGTTTCCTTCAATTCTGAAGCCTGTGTTGTCACTAGTAAGAAAGACAACAAAGTGGTTCTAACTGGAGTTAGAAAAGGAAATGTGTACTTAGCTGACTTCAACTCTACAGATGCAGAATCTATTACTTGTCTTTTCAGCAAAGCAAGTTCAGTTGAGAGTTGGCTATGGCACAAGAAGCTATCCCATTTGAATTTCAAGACAATGAATGATCTAGTCAAAAAGGACTTAGTAAGAGGAATTCCTCTTGTTGAATTCTCAAGGGATGGTCTGTGTGATGCTTGTCAGAAAGGCAAACAAAGGAAAGCATCATTTCAGAAGAAGCTTGAAACAACAATTGATGAACCATTACAGCTGTTACATATGGATTTGTTTGGACCAGTCAATGTATTGTCAATAGCAAGAAAAAGATATTGTTTAGTGATTGTAGATGATTTCTCAAAGTTCACATGGGTCTGTTTTCTTGGATCAAAGGATGAAGCAAGTGAAATCATTATCAATCACATCAGGCAAGTCAATAATCATCCTGACTTAAAAGTAAGAAACATCAGGAGTGACAATGGAACTGAATTCAAGAATTTGACATTAAGGCTGTTCTGTGAAGAAAATGGAATCATGCATGAGTTCTCAGCTCCAAGAACACCTCAGCAAAATGGGGTAGTTGAAAGAAAGAACAGATCTTTAATTGAGGCTGCCAGAACAATGCTTGAAGAATCAAAGTTACCAACATATTTTTGGGCTGAAGCTGTTAATTGTGCCTGTTTCACTCAAAATATTTCTCTGATCAATCAAGCTAAAGGCATGACTCCTTATCAGTTGTTCAAGAAAAGAAAACCAACTCTAAACTTTCTTCATGTCTTTGGATGTAAATGTTTTATACTAAGGAATCAATCTGACCATAAAGGGAAGTTTGATGCAAAGGCTGATGAAGGAATATTTGTTGGTTATTCAGCTGGAAAATCTTATAGGGTCTACAATCTAAGAACCAACATTGTTATGGAATCTGTGCATGTTGTGTTTGATGATAAAAAGATTGATGGACTAACAGATGAGGAACATTATGAGAGACTCAAATTTGACAATATTGAAAAATATTGTGATGATAGTGAAGAAGAGATTGATGGAGACGACACTTCAAAAGGAATACAAAATTTGCTCCTGGATAATGCACAAAATTCAGCATCCGTTGAAAGACATTGTGCATCATCCGTTGAAGTACTTAATGAAACATCCGTTGATCATAGCTCATCAACTGATAATCAATTTACATCATTAATTGATGGAACTCCAAGTTCCCTGCAAAGGACCAACAACTCAGGGGGAGTTTCAACTAATCAAAACTCTATCTCACATCATGACAATACTGAGATCACCTCATCTAGAGCTCATCTTCCACCTCAAAGGAAATGGACCAAGAATCATCCCTTTGAACTGATCATTGGTGATGCATCATCTAAAGTGCAAACAAGAAGAGCTACTCAAGATGAATGTCTGTATAGTAGTTTTCTATCTCAGGAGGAACCTAAGAAAGTGGAAGAAGCCTTATTGGATCCAGATTGGATATTAGCTATGCAGGAAGAGCTAAACCAATTTGAGAGAAACCAAGTTTGGAAGCTGGTACCCAAACCAAAGAACAAGAGTCCTATTGATACAAAATGGGTATTCAGAAATAAGATGGATGAAAATGGCATTATCATAAGGAATAAAGCCAGATTGGTTGCTAAAGGCTATTCTCAGCAAGAGGGAATAGATTTTGATGAGACATATGCTCCTGTTGCAAGACTTGAAGCTATCAGAATCTTTCTAGCCTATGCAGCCCATGCCAATTTCAAAGTCTATCAAATGGATGTCAAGAGTGCATTTCTAAATGGGAAATTAGAGGAAGAAGTCTATGTAAGTCAACCTCCAGGATTTGAAGATCCAAATTTTCCAGACTATGTGTATTATCTGTTGAAAGCACTCTATGGACTGAAGCAAGCACCTAGAGCCTGGTATGAAACATTATCAAAATTTCTTTTGGAGAATCACTTCACTAGAGGTACTGTTGATAAAACTCTCTTCTTTAGAAATGTTAATGGCTCTAGTATACTTGTTCAAATTTATGTAGATGACATAATATTTGGTTCTAAAGATAATAATCTTTGTAAGAAGTTTGCTAAGCTAATGCAAAGTAATTATGAAATGAGCCTAATGGGAGAACTAACCTATTTTCTTGGTTTACAAATTAAACAAGTTAGTAATGGAATTTTCATTAGTCAAACTAAATATATTCATGATCTTTTAAAGAAGTTTGACTTAATGGAATGTTCATCTGCAAAAACTCCCATGGCCACTGCCACCAAACTTGAATTAAATAAGACTGAAAGGTCTGTGGACATTACAAGTTATAGAGGCATGGTTGGTTCACTTTTATATTTAACTGCTAGCAGACCAGATATAATGTTTGCTACATGTCTGTGTGCGAGATTTCAAGCTGATCCTAGGGAGTCTCACTTAATTGCTATCAAGAGAATTTTCAGATATCTCAAGGGTACACCAAATTTAGGAATTTGGTATCCTAGAGAATCTGGCTTTGATCTAATTGGTTATTCAGATGCAGACTATGCAGGTTGCAAAATAGACAGGAAAAGTACAACAGGCTCCTGTCAATTCCTGGGAAACAAGCTTGTATCATGGTTTAGCAAAAAAAAAGCAAAATTCAGTCTCTACTTCTACAGCTGAGGCTGAATACATTGCTGCTGGAAGTTGCTGTTCTCAAATGTTATGGATGAGGAATCAACTCCTTGATTATGGACTTCATGTTGATAGAATACCTATCTTTTGTGACAACACAAGTGCCATAGCCATAACAGAGAATCCTGTGCAGCACTCAAGGACCAAGCACATTGATATTAAGTACCACTTCATCAGGGAGCATGTCATGAATGGTACAGTAGAACTACATTTTGTTCCAAGTGAACAACAAATTGCTGACATATTTACCAAGCCACTTGATGAATCAACATTCACAAGATTGGTAAGTGAGCTAGGTATGCTTAATTACTCTTAAAATTCATGTCTTCTTTGCAATTTGATGTGGAGCCTGAAATATATTAGTTGCTAGAACAAATTTGACTTTTAACAAAGTTTATTCCATCAACGGATGTTCCCTATCCGTTGAAAGTCAAAATTGCTCTATCAACGGATATTCATTATCCGTTGAAAGACAAGTATATCTCTGGAACTTTTATCCGTCAACGGATAAAGCTGAAGTACCTTTCAACGGATGACAATTTACATTATCCGTTGAAATGTCACATCAGACGTTTGAGGTGTTTCACAGCCGTTGATTCTATTTTCTTAACCGTTGATACCATACATACATCTGTATGTATTGGTTTTAAAGGTAGTTATTAGAATACTTACAGTTTATTCTTAAACGGCTGAAATTCACCAACACCTATTTATTGATTAATCCTTTATTTATTTTTTTTTTAAAGCATATAAGCCCTTCTGATTGTTCATTATTACTTTATGCTTTCTTAGAATTTCAAGCATTTACCATTTTCTCTCTGCAAAACCCTCAAGTTATTCTCTGCAATTTCTACTCACAACAATGGCACCAGTCGTGAAGATTATGTCTCAATCTGGGTTCATCTACGAGAAGAATAATTTCATAGCTCTGGTAGAGAAGAATGAAGCCCACTCAGATTATCACAAAATGATGGACTTCATCAAAAACTGTAAACTTAGCTATGCAATGCTGGAAGCCCCAACGATTTTCTGTGAAGTAGTTGAGGAGATTTGGACAACTGCTGAGTTCAACTCCATGGATATGACTATCTCCTTCACTCTCAAAGGTAAAAATCACTGTATAAACTGTGATGACTTACAAGCATGTTTTAAATTACCTGAGAACAATGCCATGACACCACACACTGATAGTGATGTATCCAGCATGTTAGATTCCATAGGTTACTCTCTTAACTCTGCTAATTTAGGGGGTATTAGACGAAAAGGCCTTAGGAAAGAATGGAGTTTTCTTGGGGATGCCTTCATAAAGGTTTTCTCTGGGAAAATTAGTAATTTTGATGCCATAACTTCATCTCTTGTTAACATGTTCTATATGCTTGTTTCTGATAGGTACTTTAACTTTAGCAACTATGTGATGCTAGAATTAGGTACTAGATTAGGTAACAAAGCTAATAGACCTAATAACATCTATTATGCTAGATTCTTTATGTTATTGGCTAACCATGTTGCTGAAGGTTTAGTCATAATCAATGAGAATAATAAACTCAAGTGCTGGGCACAAGAGAAAAGAGTTCTTGCAGACTTGAAGAGAATGGATCTTAACAGCAGTGTGCAATTGGTATATTTACCAATCATGAATGCACCCCAGGTAGGTGAGGTAATTGCTTCTACAACTCCTACTTCTTCCAACCCCTCTATTTCTTTATCTTCTAGTGTGGCCATGAAATCTGTGTCAATGCCCCAACAGATTTCTACCAAGGTCACCAAATCCAAACTTTCAAAATCCAAGACAAAGAAAACCACCTCTGTTGTTTCTCAAAAGACAACAGTTGTAACAACAACCATTAACCCTGAGGGAAGTGATCAGGGTGTGAGTGGTGAGGGGAGGGGTGAACATCAAAGAAACCCCCAGGATAAGGAAGGAGAGTTGAGTGCTTCCCAAGCTAGCCAAGCCCCAGTTTCTCAAAAAGCTGTGGTGGTTGAAAAGGTCTCTAGCACATCCCTAGTAGCATCCTCCCAAAAGGATGTTACTATTGAAAAGAGTTCCCATCCAGGAACACAGAACAAAAGAGGGAGGGACACTAAAGCCAAACACTCACCTACAAAAGCCTTTATTAGAAGAAAGAAGGCTAGAACCCAATCTTCTACACAGGGTGCACACACTGCACAGAAACATCCATCTGTCTCTGTGCCTTCTCAAACTCAGTTTGATGTGACTCCAATAAATGTGGAGTCACAGCCCCATTCTCTCACAATAACTACACATCAATCACCAAATACTTCTTCACCATCTCTGGATGTGGATATGCTATTCCCATCAATTCCTGATTCTCCCTCTTTACAACTCAGGGAGAAGCCCCACTCAAATACAGGTGATCATCATCTTTTAGATGATTTGTTGGATCACCCGCAAATTCTTTCAGATATAATTGAAGGATCTGTATCAACACATATCAAATCAATCTATACAGATTCAACAGTTATATCACTTTCAATTTCATCTTCTTTTCCTTCTTCAATGGATATCACTCATCCGTTGACAAGTGGTTGCTCTTCAACGGATAAGCTTAACAGCAGTTATCCGTTGATAACAACAGTTTCAACTTCAACGGATATTCCACATCCGTTGATAGTCTCTACACAAATAACTGAAATGATTCCAAGTGTAGAAGACATGAATACTGTGCAATCACTTTTAGGATTGAGGGCAGGGAGTGAAAATTTGAGTGAGAGGCTGGGTTGCTCCCAGGCAAAAGGAGAGATTGAGAGCACAAAAATGCATGCTATTTCTTCCAGCATGGCAAAAGTCAGTGAGTGGAGTACCACCTTAGAAGGTGAAGGTGAGGGAGTGAGATGTGTGAGCCAGGGGGAGCCCCTGATGCAAGAACATAGAGAAAAAGAGAGAAAAGCAGGTACAGTTGATACAAGGGTGGAACCAGCCATTGCTCATGAGTCAATGATTGTGGATGATGCTGAAAAGGAAAGACAATTTCAGCAACATTACAAAGCTGTAATTGATAACATTTCCTTGGATGCTGACACTTTTACTCATCCTGTGACAGCCTATCAACTGTTGGCTGCTCAGGGCAATGAGGAGGCAGAGAGGACACTACATCTAGTGCACTCAACAGAATCTCTTCAAAGGGATAAAGCTGCTATTAACAGGATGCCTTCTACAGCTGGTGAGCCATCTGAGGAATTTGGAGTAAATTCTGATGATGATGACTCTATTTCTTCTGATGGAAGCATGAACATAGGGGGAGATGAAGACCCTAGTTCCATTCCTAATCTACCTGAATGGGCCCTGACTAAGGAGCATAGAACAGGTGAATTCAATGTCCACCTGGTCAAACAAATCATCACTATTCAACAGGCCATTCAGAACACTTCAAATGCAAATATCAAGGCTATCCTCCAAGCTCACCTGGACTCACTGCATCTCATGAAGTTGCAGAAAGTAAAGCAAGATATGAGTCTAAATGATCTCAGGAAAGATATTGCTGACTTGAAATCCTTCACTTCAGAAAAATTGGATTCAGTCATGCCCTATGGTACTTTGCAGGACTTGGTTTCGAGATTGAAAAAGGAATCAGTTACTGAACAAAGGCTGGCCAAGTTGGAAGACAGAGTTCAAGGAATTGAAGATTCTGTGGCCACCCTTCTTCTCAACCAACAATCTCAAACCAATCTCCTAATGCAGCTGGCAAAAGCACAAGGCTTGACCCCTCTCCTTGATGATAACAAAAAGGGGGAGAATAAAAGGGAAGGGGAAGGAGAGCCCTCTACAAAGATTCAGATATCTAAAGTGCTAGTTCCTGCCATCACTACCTCTCCAATCATTCAAATCAAGGGAAAATCTGATGGAATTGATTTGATTCAGCTAGCAGCAGCTGAAATACAAATGAAAGAACAATGGAGGAGAATTGATGAAAGGTTGCAATTGGTGTTTGGTTCTACACAAAATAAATCAACATCTGTGAAATTTAGCACAAAGATTGAACCAATCAACATGGAGCTCATGCCAGTAGGGAGTCTTAAGGATGGAGAAGCTTCTTCCAAAGAGCTACAAGCTATAATCCTCAAGCCCAATGAAAGATCCAATAAGGACTCAACAAAGAATCCTTTAAAAGAAGTGGACTTTCCTCCTTCAAAAGATGATGAGAACAAGATCTTAGGCAGGAGTATTGCCTATCTCAAAAAGTCCATGGATGAGGCTGTAAGGAGAAATAGAGCTATTATCATTAGAGAGGGAAAGAGCATATGTGTGATGCAAGGACATCCCAAATTCTCAATAGCTAAGAAAGAAGAAGCCAAGCAATTAAAGGCTGACAAAAGAGCACAAGCAAAGCTTGAAAAACAGCTAAAGTCAAGCCAAGTTGAAGAAATGAAAGGAATTGAAGTCAGGGGTGAAGAAAAGATTGCTAACTTAGATGAGGTTCTTGGGAGCATATTTGGTGAAAATATGGAGGAAAGAGAGGAATGGCAGAAGGGAAACAGAAGAAAGGCCAAGGCACACAGAAGGAGTGAAGATAACCCTGAAGATACCAAATCTACATCTAAACCACTACCTTCCATACCTGAACCTTTTGTTACTGATCCCTCTATAAATATCCATGGTGAACCAATCATTCCAAAAGAGGAACCTATTGATTGGGACAACATCACATTGCCTACCTTTCTAACCACTCTTCCACCACCAAAGAAACAGAAAAGAAAACCAAAATCTACACCTCCCACAACCTCTAAGAAATTCACTCAAAAACAAAAACCTAAACCTAAGTCACCCATTTCTAAAGATGATTATGTTCACATCTGTGACATAAAAGAAATTTCAGACATTGAACTCTATCTGGATGAGCTGGAGGATGTAAGGGGAATAGCTGCCTACAGACAGTTACCAGAAAGATTAGTGTTCAGATATAAAGGAGCTGGGGAAAGAACATGGCCTCTCCACAGGATTCTAAATGAAGGCTACTCTACCTTGATCAGAGTCTTTTCAGCCATCAAAAAGGATTCTGGCTTTACCAGAACAGCCAAGACTGAAATTCTCAACAAGATTGCCAACATAAGGAAGACTTGGAGGGAACCAAATGCTTTGCCCAGAACCTTACTCATACAAGAAAGGGGAACTAAAATTCACAAATCACCTCATTGGTTGATGGAATTTAGAGATGACAAAGGAGTCAGAAGATTTTTCAGACTTGAAGACCAACTCAAGATTGCCAGCAATGAAACTCTCAAGGAAATGCAATCTAAGTTGGATATCAGTGATGAAGATGAAGCTGAATTCTTCAGAAAACTCCAACTCCAAATTGAGGGAAATGACAAAGGGCTAGGAAAGAAAACCAGGGAACAAAGAAGAAAATGATGTTTTGCTCAGGCTAGAGGAGCACCCTTGGAAATACTGTAAATCTTTAATTACCTCCTAGTACATACACTTTTGCAGCACTTTTTATATTTCTACTTAGTTTCAATTCAAATATTTGTTAAGTGTTTTGTTATCATCAAGTTAACCCTGAATTTATGCCTACAGTTCTTATAGACATAAATAGGGGGAGATTGTTAGGAATATATGTGCATTAGTTTGATGATATGTTTAACAAAACACTTAAGTAGAAATTTAGTGTCTGTAGCCTCAACGGATAAGACCACTTTGGCTATCCGTTGATGGTGTAGCTTTACTTAGAAATAAGTCTAGTATTGTAGCATATTTCAGTCTCTGTATTTAAAATTGTAATTCTTTGAAGTTGAGAGAAACTATGAGTCATGTTGACTACTAGATGATATGCAGATAGGAAGGCCAATTGTAAATATTTCATGCCTTGTAATTTTGTATAAATGAAGTGGTATCAACGGATGACTTAAAAGACCTTCAACGGATGAGAAGCTAAGCTTCAACGGATGTCTCTAAAGCTTCAACGGATAACATCCTTCAACGGATGAGAGCATCAACGGATGAAAGCTTCAACGGATAACATCCTTCAACGGATGAAGTCATCAACGGATGAAAGCTTCAACGGATGTTCTGCTAATCAGCCGTTGATAAGTGGTAGTTGTACCTACAAGCAGAGGCACGTGGGTTGACAGAGAAAACTGAGATGTGGTAGCCGAATTTCAGGATCAACAGAAAAAGCAGCCGTTCTTCTTTTGTACAAAGTTGCAATAGTCAACAAAGTACTTGAGTGAACAGGAAAAGAAGCAAGTGAAGAACTTATTTTACTATTGTAATTTTATATTGTTTTTCACTTGTACACTTGGTAATATATATGAACCAAGAAGAAGCTAGTAATTAGAGAGATTTTTCCAGAGCTGTTAAGAAATATCTTGAGAGAAAATTCATCTAGTTTGTACTAGGATGCAGCTGTGATCAACATTGTTGAACACAGATTTTCTAATATACCATCTCTGGTGGAACAACAAATCCACCAGAAAAGTTTTTAAGGTCTGTTGTGTTCTTTACATTTGTGCTTGAATATATATCTGTCTGTATTAGCTTAAAGCAATTCACACACTTGTTCTTCTTGAACACACAACTTTATAAACTGCTCAAAACTTGAAAAAGTTTTGAGATTTACATTCAACCCCCCTTCTGTAAATCTCATTGTTAGTCTTCTAGGAATAACAACACTGCTGAAGATATTGCATCAATTGCTAAGGATGCTAAGGTACGACACTTGCTGCATAGTGTCATTGATAATGTAATGTCAAACAGGGTAATTAACTGCAAGACTGCAAAGGAGATATGGGATGCCATGGAGACAAGATGCCAGGGAACATATTCGATTAAGAAGAACATGAAGACTATACTCACTCAAGAGTATGAACACTTTGACTCAAAGCCTAATGAGTCATTGACTGATTTATATGACAGATTTGTCAAACTCTTGAATGATTTGTCACTAGTTGATAAGGAGTATGATCTTAAAGTTTTAAACCTTAAATTCCTGTTAGCTCTTCTTGAAAGTTGGGATTTGAAGGCCACAATTATAAGAGACAACTATAATCTTGAAGAAACAACTCTTGATGAAATTTATGGGATGCTCAAGACTCGTGAACTTGAGATGGAACAAAGAAGCAAGAGGAAAGGAGGAAAGTCAAGGACAGTTGCTCTTAAGGCTGAGGAAGAATCCCCCAAAGCAGCTACCTCAAGGAAAGGCAAGGGAAAAGTGTTCATCACAAAGTCTGATACTGAGTCATCAAGTTCTGATAGTGATGATGACTCAGAAACTGAAAGCTTGCCTGAGATGGATGCTGATGAAGAGATGATGAAGCTGTGTGCTCCTATGGTGAAAGGAATCACAAGAATTGCATACAGAAAATTCAGGAAGGGAAAGAAGTTTTCCAGGAGAGGTGCAAGTTCTGATAAGAAAAGTTTCAGAAAATCTGAAGGCAAAGGAGGGAAGTCTGACAGAGGAGATTACACAAATGTCAAATGCTACAACTGTGGTGAGAAAGGCCACATATCTCCTGATTGCAAGAAAGTGAAGAGTGACAAAGGCAAGGCTCTTGTCACAAAGAAGAAAAGCTGGACAGACACTTCAGATTTTGAAAGTGAGGAGAACTATGCCTTGATGGAAAATGCTGATATGGCAAATGTTGATAGTAGTTCTGAAGCTGCTGAGTTAAAGGTACCTCAAACTACTTATGCTTTTCATACTGATGATATTAATGAGTTGAGAAGATATCTTAAAACCATGTTCATTAGTTATAGAGATCAAACTTTAACATGTGAAAGATTAACTCCTGAAAATCTTGCTTGTAAAAAGAGGAATGATTATTTAGAAAAAGAGTTAGTCATGTTCCATCAAACTCAGAAAGATAGAGATGATGCTTTCTATGTTAGGGATGAAGTACTTAAAATGAATGAATCTCTAAAAACTGAGTTAGAAAAGGAAAGAGAGATTATCAGGACTTGGACTAACTCTGGCAGAACAACTCAGAATTTGTTAAGTAGTGGAAACTGGAAAGAGGGCTTAGGGTATGGAGATGATAAGAATGATAAATGAACTGTAGAAATTAAGCCTATAGTTGTTAAACAAAAGCCAAAGGTAAAACCTGTTAAGTTTGTAGCTGTAAAGTCTGATAGTGAGAAATCAGAAGTTAAAGAGGAATTAACTTCTGACAAACTAAAACAGGAAAAGCCAACTGAAGTTAATGTAGGCTTAATGACAAAGAAGCAGCTTAAGCATAAGCTGAAAGATGTTAAAAATATAAACAAGGCAAAGTCACCTAGGAAAAATAGGAATGGAAAGGAAGGTATGAATAAAAGCAATGATTATAAGCCTGTTCCTAATGCTCCTAGGAAAACATGTCATAAATGTGGAAGTTCTAACCATCTGGCTTCTTTTTACAGGAAGAATAAGAACATAAACTCCTTACCTTCAAAGTCAGGATTTAAGAGTCAGTCTGTTAGATATAGGCCACAAAATCCTTGTTTTCATTGTGATAGTTTATGATATTCCATTTATACTTGTAAGGAATATCATAGTTTGTACTATGATTATTATCAAATAAAACCTTCTTTAAAGAAAGTTAGCATTGTTCCTTCTAGTGTAAGTTCTGATACAAAGTCTGATAGTGTAAATGCTGATAAGAAAAATGTTAACATAAACTCTGATGCTAAATTTGCTGCAAATGTTAACAAACTTAATAAGGCCAAAGGATCCAAGCAAGTCTGGGTCCTTAAAACTAATCATTAGTGGTCTTTGTGATTGCAGGGCAACAGGAAAAACATCCTAGTTATGGACAGTGGATGCTCAGGATATATGACTGGAAATAAAACCCTGCTATCAGACTTTGTGGAGAAAGCTGGCCCAAGTGTTTCTTATGGAGATGGCAATATTGAAAAAACACTGGGATATGGCAATATTAATCTTGGGAATGTCATCATTAAAGAAGTAGCTCTGGCCTCAGGACTTAAACACAATCTGCTGAGTGTTAGTCAAATATGTGACAGAGGTTATCATGTGGATTTCTTTGAAGAATACTGTGAAGTTGTAAGCAAATCTATAGGCAAAGTTGTTCTGAAAGGATACAGGCATGGTAACATTTATGAAGCCAAGCTTTCAACAAGTACTGATGGTTCTGCAATCTGTCTGTTGAGTAGAACATCAATTGAAGAAAGCTGGGATTGGCACAAGAAACTCTCTCATTTAAATTTTAACAATATAAATGAACTAGTCAAGAAAGATCTTGTGAGAGAACTGCCAAAATCAGTATTTGCTCCTGATGGCCTTTGTGATTCATGTCAGAAGGCAAAACAAAGAAAATCTTCATTCAAGAGCAAGACTGAATCATCAATTCTTGAGCAATTCTTGTCAAGTTGGACAAGAAAAGGTTTTTCAAACCTTCCTTTGATAAAATTACCAATATTGAGAAAACCCGAGAGAAGCAAGAGTCTCAGATTGAAGAAATTTTGAAAAATCAAGCTTTTCAGCAATCTCAACTCAATGAGATCCAATCTTCAGTGGAATTGCTTCTCTCTCTTCTTTTACCTACTGATGCCAAAAGGGGGGATAAAGTAATTAAGTCCAAATGCAAACCTGATAAGACACTGAAGGGAAAGGATGGTAATGACCCGGGAAACTCTGAAATGGGTGGAGGTCATGGTCAAGGTAAAGATTATTCATCAAGTAAAGCTGGAACTACAAGTCATAGAACAAGTTCTGATATTGGGAGAAAAATAACTTCTGATACTGGTAAAAGGATAAGTTCTGATGAACTTTTGGAACTTGATGAAGAAATTTCAAGACAGTTATTTCCGAAAGAAAATCCAGGAATGGACTTTGAGAATCTAAAGGAAGAGGAAGCTAGACTTAAGTTAGAAAAAGTCAACTCCAAATCTGAAGATTCTGTTGTTAAAAAGAAACTTCCTAAGACCAAAGACATTGTGATAAAAGAAAGGGTAAATCCTGAGGCAACTAAGGCTAAACCACAATTGCAGATAGATCCAAGGTTCAAGGACAAAGAAAAAGTTGGTGAACCTGTAAAGGTTTATGTGCCTCCTATGGATGAAGAAATTTCTGATGAAGATGTTAATCTTACTCTGACTTCAAGAAAGATTTCTAAGACAACCTCTGACATGGCTCAAGTTGTTCATAGTCAAGATATAGTTAGTTCTGATATAACTATGAAGCAAGCAACCTCTGACATAGCTCAAGTTGGCTTGATTTCAGAAGATAAGTTAAAGGAAACCTCTGACATTGCTCATGTTAAATCCTCAAAGTTACTCCTACCAGAATTCACTAAAGCCAAACAGACTCAACCTTTGAAGACTGCAGCAAGTGGTTTTGAAGCAAGAGTGGTTACTGGAAAGGAAGCAAGAGATAAATCTGGATTGGGTAGTGCTGATGAAAGAAGAGTGCAAAACACAACCAATGATCTAACTTCCTTAAGTGAACCAGGTGTTGGAGCAACTCCTGAAAGATTGAATCAACTTGAATCTGTACAAATGGTTTACTATACCTTCTTGAAAGAACACATCTTGTTATATTTCATGACAGATGGAAGGGTTTACCATATAAGGGAAAATGCTATACCACTGAAGTATTTTGAAGAACTAGAACATGTTTTATTCTTACTTCAAGTGAAGGACAGATTAACAGAAAGTGCTGCAAATTATTTGAAGACTCAAATTCAGAGACAGGAGAAGCTCTATTCTGTAAAGTCTGACAGCACATACTATCCCAAGTACAGAGATCACAACGGTGGCATTGTTGATATGAGGCCTAATACTGCAAAGATCAGAACATATCTTGGTATTAAGGGACTTGAATTCAATCTAGAGTCTGACAAAGCTTATGTCATCAGACTAGATCAGGAGTTGAGAAAAGCAAAAATTAATGATCTCAGATATGCTATCTTTCAAACCGGTGAAGATACTGCAGAGCTTAAAGATGTTAAAAAGAGGATGATTGATGAACTCAGATATGCTGAGAGATGTTTGTTAAAGAATTATCTTAGAACAACTCATGACATCGAAGAGATCAGAAAGTGAAGCCAAGTCAATATCTACAACTGCTCAAATTCTAATGTGTATACAGATTGAAGTTGTTATCAAAAGTTAAAGTTGGTAAAGCTTTAAGGACTGTAAGTTGTAGTTATCTAGTCAAATTCTCATGTGTTTGTACTTAATGTTTTTGACATCATCAAATATCTGTTAAACTTGTATATTATGCTAATTTACAAGTTGGGGGAGATTGTTAGATATATTTGATAATATCATGTCTAATATGATTTGTGTTTAGTTTTCAGATCTTACTTAAACATGATAAATCAGTACTTAACTAGAAATCAGTACTTATACTGAAGACATAACTTAAGTTATCAGTACTTAAGGTTCAGAAGATATTTATCAGGAGATAATATCAGGACTTAAGGAAACTTTCAGATAAGGAAGGCGGCTGATTGAAAGGAAAAAAGATCAAGACAAACGCAAGAAGAGATATGCATGAAGAAGGAATTCTATGAAGAATAGAATACTTGAAAGAAAAGATAACTGATTGATATATTTTAGGAAGCAGAATTATATTCCATATCAATTAGTGATTATCTTGTAACTGTGTAGTATATAAACACAGACATAGGGTTTACACTATAAGTGTTATCATTATCGAGAATAATATTCATTGTAACCCTAGCAGCTCTCGTGATATTTTGTTCATCACTGAGAGAGGACAGTTCTACATTGTAACAGAGTTTAATAAAGTTTGTTTTCTGTTACTTGTGTTCTTTGAATTCGATTTGATTGTGCTATACACTGTATTCAACCCCCTTCTACAGTGTGTGTGACCTAACAGTAATTACAAGTGCACCTAGGGTCAGCCGGATCTCCACCTATAATTTTAGTAAAATGATCCCATATATCCGAGGTTCGAGTAGGCTTTTTCTTGGAAATGCGTACTTCATCATCAACTTCTTTTTTAGGCGACTTAAGTTCGCTAGGAGCAACATCATCTTGGATAATCATTGGTTCATTGTTTGCGGCTGGTTGGTCAGTGTTTAGGACTGTTTGGACAATATTTGGGGATGTTGGGTTAGTGACTGGGGTCGGAGCTGTTGAATCAGTGTTGGGATCAGTAATTGGGGAATTTGTGATGGTAGTGGTATTTGGGAAGTAGTTTTCCATAGCCTGGTTCCTGAAATCTGAAACAAAACCGTAATCGAGTTACATAAACAATGTAAAAGCCAGAACTTACTACTTAGAACACATATCTTAGACACAAACAATAAAATGATACAAGAAATAATCAAGTCATACAAGAAATCTAAATATCATATAAATAAAATCTAAACATCATATAAGTCTCTAAAATCTAAATTTCTAAAGAACTGTCTAATTAAAGTCTACACATATAAAGGATGATACATGAAATAAAATAAAACTGAAGAAAGTTATAATCTAAAGTAAGAAATTATAAAGACAAAGGTTTACTTACAAATATTAGAGCTTAGACAGAGAGAAGATAGAGGAAGTCGGCTACCCGGCTCTGTTATTTTGTTAAACTGGAAAGAGTGAGGGACTAGTCGAGGACTCGAGTGTAAAACCTAGGTTAAACTTTTAATGGGTTGGACTGACAGTATTAGTACATGGGTTGGGCTGATACCTGATGGTTAGGGCTGTATTTAATACAATTGGGTTGGGTTGGGTGAGGGTTAAAATTTGCAAAACCCTGACCCAACCCAACTTAATCGGGTTTTT
The DNA here is from genome assembly GCF_009905375.1 of Apium graveolens. Classification (NCBI taxonomy): domain Eukaryota; kingdom Viridiplantae; phylum Streptophyta; class Magnoliopsida; order Apiales; family Apiaceae; genus Apium; species Apium graveolens. The sequence goes on from NC_133647.1 coordinate 199,275,045, forward strand.
TAAAAATTGACTCGTTCAATTTTCGGTTTGAAATGGGTCGGGTTATTCGACTCGAAAAAGGGTTGGGCTGGTTTGGGTTTTGCGGGTCGGTCCGGTTTCGTTCACCCCTAGTGATAATACTGTACATTAAAGTTTCAGATTCGTATTGTGTTGTACCTGTTTATTAGTTGTTTAATCGAGTTGAAACCTTTTTTTTCTCTAATGCTAAGTATTATTGTTCCTAGGCGGTTAATTAACAAGTAACTCTGCTTTGGTTCGACTCATTTTTATTTGATATATAAATTCTCAATTATGACGTGGCTCATTAATGAGTTCGAACATTTTTTCCATTGTGACGGTAAAAAAACTTAATACAACAAAAAAATTGAATTTATTTTATTAAAAACAAAATTCGGCACTCATATATTACGGACCACGCCCGTAACATATGACGCGGCCTAATTATAACGTCATCTAAATAACCGAACCGGGAGACATGAGTATACATATAGTAGTAGTCGGAGACATGTCTAATACTTTGAACCACCTTGATTATTATATACCGAGTCAATTTAAAAAGCTAACGCAACTCAACAAACCTTGAACTGCACAGCTAAGCCATCATCTTCGTCCCTGTACAAAGAAAAATAATGAAGCTAGCTTCACTATTATTGACCCCCAAACAAACAATTCCCTATTTTCCTGGTCTTGATTAGGACAAAAGTGGCTTGCACCTCCTTTTCCTATTTTTTTATTACATCTATTTTACTTTAAAACATTAACTAGTTCACTTCAATATGTATCCACCCCACTCCATTTCTTCAACTTGTTTACAAATTTTTAATTCCGCCTCTTTTTTTTGAGGATATTTGATCAAAATAAATGATTTATGCAATTGCATATCTTGCGACACCACATTTTGTATCTGTATGTTTGAGATACTGGATTTAAAATTTTTAAAATTGTGATTTTCGATTGAAATATGAAAATTAAAAAAAAAACTTTGGATATACATGATAATCGAGCAAATATATGTCATTTTTGTTCACCGCCTACAAACGTTTGGATATATACGATAGGTTATACGTCACTGATGTTTATCATCTCAGAAATTGTAGTTAAGGATATAACGTAAATGTGGACGTGTTCATTTGTCATTATTCGGCACGTTTGAGAAACGGTAATTAATATTTTTCATTTTTTATTTAATTTAAATCTATGTTGCCTGGAGTCGGTTGGGTCGGGAATGTTGCCTATTTCCTATAGTTTATTAATTTTTTATCTTAGTAAAATTTTCAAATAATTGGACATTTTATAATAAAAATAAATTTCATTGTAGTATTCTTAATTAATTAACCTATTTTAATAATGAAAATAGAAAAATTGAATAATTTCTTAAGCTATTTCAACTCTAGGTTCTCCCAAGTAGAAACAAATTGGGTGGTACAAAATACCCCAATCCTATTTCCATGAAAAGATTGTATTGTTTTAGATACTACAATTTACACATATCTTGAAAAAGAACATAATGTACAGTTATAGACAGTACTCAAGATAATGTCAATATCACTAAAAGAGAAAAAGAAAAAAAAACAGATATATATAATCCCCGCGTTAAAGAAAAAAACAGTAGATTAATACTGTGTGTGTGATCAGAAAATACCACCAAAAAGAAATTATTAGGAATCTTCCCCCACTCTTGTCACCCTCTCCACTATATGAACCTTCTTCTCTCCTTCCTCCCTCATCCTCCCATATAAATTTCACCCATATCTTTCATTCTCACATTAACTCATAAATTTCCTTTCTCTTATTTAGTTTCAGATATTTTGAAATTCTGGTTCGGTCGCACAAAATATTTAGTTTTAGTTTATAAGTATTTCAAAATTCTGGTTCCGTCATTGAACATGTCTGAAAATACCAACAACACTAATGCAACCCTGCATCCCATATACATGCATGCACCAAAAAGCTATGCACTCAGCGGCAAAATCATGCTGAGTGCAATTGTGATTCTCTTTGTTATTGTAGCCCTAATGATATGTCTTCACATGTATGCAAGGTGGTACTTGCTACGTGTTCGTCGTCGTTATCTTCATCGTCGTCGTAGTCGTCGTCAACGAGCCTCGAATATTGTTTTTTACGTCGACCAACACTCAGCTCCGGTTCATACAGCGAACCGTGGGCTTGAAGTTAGTGTGCTTAACTCGCTTCCTTTGTTTGTTTACTCCGAGTTGACTCATAAGGAGCTGGATTGCGCGGTTTGTTTGTCCGAGTTTGAAGAGGGCGAAACGGGTCGGGTTTTACCCAAGTGTCATCATAGTTTTCATATCGAGTGTATTGATATGTGGTTTCATTCTCATTCTACTTGCCCCATTTGTCGTGCTCGGGTTGAACCGGTTGACCCGACCCGAACCCGCGATGTTTTAATAACCGTTGATAAACCGGTTCAACCGGCTGAACCGGTCCAGCCGTCCGGTTCGGGTTCTAGAGAGACGTCATTGGCGGATAGGCGAAAGGGGTTGGATTTGGGAGGAGTGAAAATCGAGGTGCCAACGAGAACTGAGTCAGTGGACGAGTTGAGACCGAGTTCACCCGCGAGTTACGGGTTTATGTCACCCGGGAACCGGTTACAATCTCTAAGAAGAATACTAAGCATGGGAAAAAAACCGGTTCTTGTTTCACCCTCGTCCGAAATCGGGACGAGTTGGACGGGTACTACTGAGTCGGATATCGAGTTAGGAATAAGCGAGGAAGTTCGTGAACATGTTTGTGAACAAGCTCGAACGGAGCCACATAAGTAACAGCACAATTAAGCGGCAGTGGGTCAAAGGAATCGAGAGCAGTTTCAAAAACGTTGAAAATATATGGGCGGTCTATATTGACTACAAAAGTTGACTCGTAAAACATACTCCCTATAAGTTGCGGAAGTTTACAATATTTGTCTTTGTTACTAAAATTTCGTTTAGTTTTAGATTAGGACTTATTTTAATGAGTTGTATATAAATTTCTATGTTCTTGTGCGGTTTATAAAAGAAAAAAAATTATGAAGGTAGGGTTAGTTGGGTACATGATTGCCTGGGTTTAGCTAATTATTGTGATTCATAACGCGTATAATTAATTGAGATTTGCATACCTACGGGCTACGAGGCAGGTACTTAAAACATAAATACAATTTTGATTTGCAAAAGTGGGCAAAGAATAAGAACTAGCCTAATATTTTGACATATTTTGACAAGCCTGCTAAATTGACCCAGTTGGTTAAAAAAATATTAATTATTCTCATGTTCACGTGTTCGAATGTCACGAGTTTTTTTATTATACCTCTTGAATCAGATTCTATAATGTGATTTATTTTAGTTTACGTGATTTACATGATTTACATGTTATTACTTAAGTTCGTGGGGTTTACCAGTGCTTCCTAATTTTTTTATTATTTTTATTATAAATCTATAATTAAAACAAATAGAGGGCAAGAAAACTCTATGGAAAAACGGTGATTCAGTTTAATACTATTTAAGAAAGAGTTTGAACGCAGGTGGTCTAAGTGAATCAACAGATTATATATTTATATAAATATATTAAAATTAATATATGATTGAATAAATAATTCAAAATTTACTTAAATGTTAACGGAAACCGTGCATCGCACGAGATTTAAGTTAATTCATATAATTTGAAGAAATGTTAGATATTTCGAATTAGTTTCCAAAATAATTTCGATTGAAGTGACACAATATTTATCATGTTTTAATTTATGGGGCGCATACATAAATACTCTATGTACACGAAATTTAATCTACCTGATAAATAAAAATTAATTTAATCTAATTATAAAAAAGTTATTAAATTATCAAGTTTACATTTAATTCTAATTATTAAAAAATTATTGATTAATTACAAATATATTTAAATATTTCGAAATATTTTGAAAACAGATACGGGTCTTAACACTAAATAACAATCGGTACTTCTTTGATCCACAATATTTAGGTGCCGCAACTTTGCGGCCAAATTTTTTGGTGAAATCAGATGCGAGGTTAGAACATTTGTACAAGAGAGGTGTCGTCACGTAACTGATTAATTTTTTGAGTAGATATATACAATGTACAGGAACAAACTCTAGTGTTGGGAGGATTTTGTGCAGTTGTAACATACTACTTTGACTAAAGTTCGGGATGATCGCGGTGCAGCGGTGCGATTTTTCGTAGATCGTAAATCAAATCGCACGTATAATTTGATTAAATTTTTAAACCGCACATACACCTGCACAACGTATTTTCAAAAATCGCATAAACCACACTACGGTTTGTACGATTTATTGATTAAAAAAATAATATTTACATACAAATATAATAAAAATATAGCTAATAACAAATTAAAACATAATATGTTTTTGATTAAAAATAATAAAATGTTGATAATTTGTAATATGTAAGCTAGTAACCAAGAATTTAATCTATAGTATATCAATATATTTAATGTACATTATATATATAATAAATTATAAATAAATTTATATACATCTGAAATTGCGGTACGGTGTGGTTGAATCTCATTGTTAAAATGTCAAACCGAAACCGCAGCACGTGATTTGCCAAAAAGTCGAACCGCAATCGTATCATAAAAATTAAAAACCACATTTTACGTGAGACGGTGCGAGCGATTTATGCGATATTTGCGGTTTGATAGTCTCCCCTCACTAAAGTAATGTGAAAGCGTTACAAAAGCCAAATTTAAAACTTCAATGTGCTTGAACTGATAAATCAGTCAAAGATTGTGGAACCAAAAAAATCAAAGCCCCAGAAAAACCTCTCCACGTAGTTGAGTCAACAAACAAGAGTTTGACTTCTTAGGGTTAGATTTACATTTTTTTAATATATCTTTTTAAAATATCTTTGTGATTTGTGTAACTCAAAAATAGAATTTAGGAAAGGGAAGCTTATCAAAATAATAGGTTGTCTGTTACGTGCTGTAAACTGTAATGTCGTGCCTACTTGCAAATTATGTAAGTTAGAAAAGTTAAATCGGTTATTCCGACGCGACATGAATTGTTCAAGTGTAAATCTCATATCGCAAATATATATATTTATTTTATTTTGCACTAAGCTAAAGATTTTCTCGTAATTAACCTTTCATACATCTTACCCTTCTCTGGCCCCGTTCCAAACGGGTTATACAAAATATATTTGAATTGGTTTGGTTTAAAAAAATTAAATCTCGTTTTATGTCCATGAATACATACTAGAGAGTAAAGTGTCATATTTTAATTAATTACTATATCTAATAAATATGATGCATCCCTGGTACACAAAAATCACAACCAATCAAAATTATCTAACTCGGACAAACCCAAATTAAATTTAGATTTATACACATAAATATATAATTAAGCAAAAGATCTAAAATCACTCTATTGTAATCTAAGATAATTCTAACTAAACACACTTAAACTACATAACAAAAACACTAAAATCTAAACGAATGAGATCTACTAGTAGTCTAGTACAAATATACTGCACATTACCAAGCAAAGATCAAGAGAGAACCTAGAATTTTACAGAGTATTTCTAGCACAGAAGCAAGTTCATAATCTGCATGCCATGTAACCCATGTTACTCGGAATCTTCATTTTATTTTTGAGTACCTATATCGGATACTCAACACTTGAACATGGACACTCGGACTCAGACAATTATTTTAAACCAAAAACATATGTATTTTACAAAATGTTGCCGAGTCCGGTACCACGTGTCCGTGTCGAACACTTCTAACCGAGTCCAGGTAACATAGCACGTAACAGTGACTGACCTAAAATAAAACGAGATTCTAAGATTCATAAAAATATATCCCACATACTCGATGGGTAAAACTTTATAAGCTAATCTAAAATTATAGTATAAAGTTTAAAATTCCTTTTGCTGTTGTATCTGAATGATTCAACATTGTCTGGGACTGTTATTAAAAATTACAAGCCCAACCATTTAGCACAACACCTCATAGGGCCAACTTCTTGTTTTGAAGCAATTTGGATGTCTTCGGATTTGAGATAGATTAAAGGTTCTGTTTTACAGACTTACCCTTCCTTCCTGATGCTTTTGTGTTCGTTGGCGGAGATTTAGCTTTCTTCTTTGATGACCGAAGCTGCACCTCTGGTCGTCTCTTGTGCCTAAGGAGTTTAATGTAGAATGGCTTTTTGGCAGTGTAGCATTTGCGCTCCTTGTCATTATCATCAACTCGTAGCACATTAGCATCATCATCATCGACTCTTAGCAGAGCAACATTTCCGTTATTCACCTGTGGTACAGATTCACCCAAGTTTTTAATTATAATAACGATAATTATTAACTTTAGCTGCTTGTTTAATACTATGTTGCAAAAACTCTTGCAATGATCATTAGAAAATTACCAACTGAAGAAGTGCAGAAAATGTTCGAGCAACATCATGTTTATCTTGTCCCTTGACAACATCAGTAAAAGACATGGTCTTTTCGCCTTCTTCATTTACCTCAGACAACTTCTCCAATACTTTTTCACCATATGTATGTATGTCAAAGGGAGGGAGTGAATCCTGTCATTTAAAGGTCATCCATTATTTAATTAAATTGATTATAATGATACAAAAACTTCAAAATCAAAGTTCAACAGATGCTCAGACAGTAGGTGAAATTACTTCTTCTTCCAAGTTTTGCTCCATTCTTTGTTTCCACGTTGACACCCGAGCTGCCATTTCTGTCTGTTTCTCGATTTCATTAAGGTTAGCAACAAGAGAATCCTGAAAGAAGAATGACATGTCATTAACATGAAAAATAGAAATTTATGGGTTAATAAATCATTTCAAGTTGTCAAAAGATCAATGTTCCAATCTAGTAATGGTTTTAAATTTTGTTTTATTCCAACCAAATTGTTTCTCTTCTTTTCATCCATATCTATATATATATATGTGAATGAAAATAAGAGAAACAATTTGGTTATATGTTATAACTTCTAGGAAATGCACAAGCTAGAAGATACAAAGTCGGACTTAAGGACATGCTTCGTGAAGAAACCTAAGATAATGAGCATGGCATGACCATTTTCATTTAGTTATATTTAACTAATGTAGCCTAGTATCGAATTACTGGCCCATCTCAAATAAGAAGAGCAACTTGCAATCCATTATGGAAAGGTAATATTTTTCAAACATTAAGTTCAAATTACCAATATCACTTGTTCTCTTTCCCAGAGCCCCAAGGCTGTATCATTAAGTTTATTTGCTCCACACGCTTAATATTTGAAATCTGAATTCTGGATTTGTAATTTTAACATGTAATGAACTATACAGCTATATAGAACTCTTTCTTTATCAAAACAAGGTATGCACCGCAGCTGCGCGTGGTATAAGAATGGTAATTTTACTAATTTGCATAGCACGTTCATCAAACTGAATATTATTAGATGCATAAAAGGCAAATCTAAAGACCTACAAAGGAGCAGACAATAAAATGAAACAATATGTGTGTGTGTGTGTGTGTGTCTGTATTATTTATAAAGTAGATATAAGCTGCTAAGATATAAGATTAAGAACACTGCCCATACAAGGTGTTTGTGGCAAAGATCTTCAAGATTCGCATCAGGAGTTGGATCGTTGTTGCCGTAAGCATTATCATTTTGAGTTGGAACATCATTTCCATAAGCATCATCAGTGTGAAAATGAGCAGTTCCATCATCATGCTACACATATATTAACATATAAATGAATTAGACATAACTTATTAATGGGTTCATAAACTAAGACTGGCTAATATACAGCTAACCATATCATCAGATACACCTACATCTTCATTCATGTATGTATTCTCAGGCATGTCAAATTCAGGAGGTCCAAAGTCGGCATTCTCACTATCATATCCATTGACCTCATCTGCAACCTTGGATTTGAATTCATCAAAAGTACCATGCTCCCCGAGAACAAGTGATTGCCGCAGCTGTAAACAAAACTTTGGTATAATGCAACCAAGAAAAATATATATGCACAATTTTAAATCTTGTTTGACTCTGCGTATGAATTTTGGCCAGAAATTCTTATATCATTTACTTATCAAGACATCTAAGCCTTATCGCTAATCTACCTGGTGTAAGAAAAACCATGAACCAAATGATATTTACAAGGATCGGAAACATAACACTAGAGTACACCAAATATATAACCTTTTCATAAAGTGGAGGGGATTTAGACTGCTGACTTTCTGAAGAACGGCGCTGTGACTCCCATATTTGTGTGAGATCAAAACTGATGGGACCATGCAAAGGTGCAAGAGGAAAGTCTTTAGTTATTGGGCTTTTTTTATTGGCCTTTGACCCATCCCATCCGCAAGCTTTCACTGTGGACAAGCAAGATAAAGTGAGCGTGTCATATTCATAACAAAGTGTTGAATGCCAATTTCATAGAAAACAAGAAACTCAGGCTACCTTTTTTGAAAGGCTTAACTTTCAAATTTCCTGGTTCATGGGGATTTAAGGGTTTCCAAGGATCATCTTCATCTGAATCATCATCATTGTTCTCAGAACTTGGATATTCACCAGTATCCATTTCGAATTCACTGTTGTTATTTTGAGGAACATTATCACTAAATTCACCAAAATCAAAGCCATGATCGAGACGGGGAGATTGATCAATATTTGCAATTGGACTCTTAAAGGCAGATCCCGCTTTTTGTTTAGAGGGGGATAAAAAGCTTTGGTGACAGGGCTGAGAGCTTCCTCGGTTGACACCGTTCTGCTTTCTCACTGGTCCCTGTTCCTCCTTCAGATATTCATCAACTGCTGCTGCATCGGAGGGGTCCAGTAATAAGAAATCCCGGTATAGATCACATTTGGCCAGCTGAAAGCACAGAGATGGAAAGGACTCGAAAATCATAACTTGACCAATCACCAGATAGATAGGTAAGTTCAGGTAAAAGGTATAGGAAATAATAGCACGATTACTATATTTGCTATGATAAGTATTAAGGTACCAGATATGAATCTAGTTCTCCGCCTTCACCATCAGCATCTAAGCAGTCACCTTCAAGAACTAGAAGATCTGCAGGGGGTTTTACAAAGTCGTCTAAAGTACAACAGGCTTCATTATCAAGGGTGATATTTGGTTCCACTGCATCATAAATAATTATTAGCATTTCACTATAACTCTTTGCCAAAAGTATATGTATAATTAGCGCACCTGGGATGTCATCTGGGACCCAAAACTCATCATTTTCATCGTCAGGAGCAGAACGTTCACCACCTTCATCACACGGAGAGCGACCACCAGACTCACCACCTTCCTCCGATTGATTGGGCTGGCTGCTAATATCACAAGAAATAGATGCAGTCAAAATACATGAATATAGCAAGCTACCAATGGTTAGGAAACTCTTCCATATCTTAAAAAGGAAGAGAGAGTATCTTCTGTATGGCTTTAAAAACATAGAACCACGAATTTAATACTTAAATTTGGATGTGTCATTTATCACATACACCATAAATGCCATTTTTTTGCCTATTAGAGAAGACAGCACACGAGCAAAGGGGACTTTACAACTATTAACTAAGTATATACTTGAAAGCTCTAAACATGACCAATAGCACGAATGATCATCTTGTCAATGATATATAATAAAAACAATTCTATTTATCAGGATTCTATGTTATGTAAATGTTCTATAAAATCTAATTAGCAGTAGAAACACAAACCAAATGATCTATCAAAGTAAACATTAAAGCTTCGATACATTGATATGGGTAAACATTTATATCCTATACTTCATTATAGTCAAGCTCAAGCCATTTTTATTCCCCCGATCCAAAAATCGCAAACAATCTTAAAAAAATATCATCAATCTTGATACGAATACCACAGCATGACAAAAGGCAGCTCAATTGCAATCCAAAAAACAGAATGCAAAATTTAATGACATCCCTTACAACTTAAATAGCCAAAAGCTATAAAGAAATCATGAATCATCAAAACTGAATCTCTACACTTATTCAGATAAAAACTAAATCAAACCAAAATAAAGCACAACCTCTGAAGTTTTAGAAACGTACCTCTGTTGAGTTATAAACTCCAAAGCATTTAAAACCAAAGAATAAAGATATTCCACTTTCCTACTGTACACTTGAATCGAATTCTGAATCACCATTGCGGCTACACAAAACCCCCAAATGTAATATTTCAGAATTATTACATTATGTAAGCGTGCACATAATTAAACGATATTGAGAAATACCAATTGCAAGATTTTTAATTTATATTACACACACTTGCACACAATAAATCACAGTTATATATTACCAAATTATATAACCCCCAATGCAAGATTTCAAATTTACTACATCGCACAAGCGCGTGCACACACGCACGCAATAAAACCTAGTTATATATAACAAAATTAAAGAACCACAAATGCAAATTTTCAAATTTAGTTTATAAATACCAAAACTAAAAAAACCAAAATGTAAATTTTCAAATTTATTACACACACGCGCATAATTAAACAAAACTTAAGAATCCCAATTGCAAGATTTCAAATTTACATCATTACACGCGCACATAAACAATAAACCCCAGTCATATATAGCACACACAAAGAACCCCCAAATGCAAGATTTCAAATTTACTACACACAATAAACCACGGTTATACACAACCAAATTAAAAAACCCCAACTGCAAAATTTCAAATTTATTACCCACGAGCGCATAATCAAACAAAATTAAAGAATCCCAGTTGCAAGATTTCAAATTTACTACATTAAACGTGCACGCGTACACAATAAAACCTAATTATAGCACAATTAAAGAACCCCAAATGCAAGATTTCAAATTTATACCCACAATAAACCGCACTTACATATACCAAAATCGAAAAACCCAAAATGCAAGATATCAAATTTACACATACACAGTAAACCCCAATTATCTAACGAAATTAAAAAACCCAAAATCCAAGATTTCAAATTTAAACACGCACACACACACCCAATTATAAACAACAAAATTAAACAACCCAAAATGCAAAATTTCAAATTTACCAAACATGTATAAAAAAAAACATTTTTAATATAGCAAAAAGAATTAAACCTTCAGCAAAATTGATACTCAAATGGCCATTATCTTCACCAGTGACTTCACCAGAACAAATCTTCAAAAGATAATCTTCAAGATTCTTAGCAACATCAACTTCCCAGTTCAATTGAAGATCACGAAGAGGCTGCACCATCTGAAATCTCTCTCCTGACCCAGATGCTTCTTTGTTTTGGCTCATTTTGTCACCACTTTTTGGGGGGTTTTTTGTTCAGAAAAAGGGGCGTTTTAAAACCCTAGAAATGGGATTTTAATACACAAAATGAATTTGTAGATACTATAGTCAAAAGGGTATTTGAGATTACAAAGATTGGTTGGATTTTTTGGATGATGATTTTCCCGCTTTGTTATGGTGCCAAATTTTTTGGGTTGTGTTTTTGAGTGTGGACTCTGATTTTTATCTAATGGCCCAAAAACATGAATTTGTGTGTGAGGATTTAATTTTAAGTTTTGTATGTATAGTATTTGATGTTTATAGTTTCTCCGGAACTAGTAATTTTATGTGTATTGTGTACAATATTTGATGTTTATATTTTACGGGGAATTAGTAATTTTTTCTTGTTTTTTGAAATTTTTTCGATCAAATTTATGAGACGTCGATCTTTTTTTTGCTTTTATCTTCTTGGATCTTCTTTTTTCAAAAAAAAATACGTTCACCCCTCCTAATTGTTATGTCACCTCTTCATTTCAATACCATAGTAGTATTCGACTTTCGTCTTTTACGAGATATAGAATGAGGTGCACTTGTTAGTTGTTAGATATGAATTTAAATTCATTAAATTCATCTTTTACGAGACAATAGCCAGTACTCTGAAACTCATCGAGTTTGGTCGAGTACTCGATCCGAGTACTCATTTCTAATCCCTCACCCCATCCAATTTTCGGATAATCAGGTTCAAAATCGGTTTTATTAAGAAAGGTTAAAACTTGGTGTAGATTTCGAGTACGTTTAAATTCGAGTTTGACTTTCTCAATTAAAAAAAAGAAGATCAAACATAAAATTATATATTTTTCCTCTTTTTCAAAGTGTTGATATTTATTACGTGCAATCTCATTTAAACTCAAGTTTGACTATTTTGTCAAAAATTATAGTTAGAACTCTATTATTTCTAGGGTGATATTCAATTATTAGTATAATTAGATATTTTTATTTTTTTAGTAGTATTGTGTATAACTGGCCGTAAAAGGATCGAATTGTATCCGAAGAACAAGGGGATACAAAAAAGTAATAAGAGAGGCACACAGACCAATCAATTGTATCGGTCGTATTCTTGAATTTGGAATGAAAAGAGGAGTAATGCTTCCTAACACGGGACACTGAATATGACCGCTTAGATCAGAATAGCATTCACAGAAATGTTTAAACAATCTTCTTTTTTCGAAAAAAAATACGTTCACCCCTCCTAATTGTTATGTCACCCTTGCTCTTCATTTCAATACCATAGTAGTATTCGACTTTCGTCTTTTACGAGATATAGAATGAGGTGCACTTGTTAGTTGTTAGATATGAATTTAAATTCATTAAATTCATCTTTTACGAGATAATAGCCAGTACTCTGAAACTCATCGAGTTTGGTCAAGTACTCGATCCGAGTACTCATTTCTAATCCCTCACCCCATCCAATTTTCGGATAATCAGGTTCAAAATCGGTTTTATTAAGAAAGGTTAAAACTTGGTGTAGATTTCGAGTACGTTTAAATTCGAGTTTGACTTTCTCAATTAAAAAAAGGAAGATCAAACATAAAATTATATATTTTTCCTCTTTTTCAAAGTGTTGATATTTATTACGTGCAATCTCATTTAAACTCAAGTTTGACTATTTTGTCAAAAATTATAGTTAGAACTCTATTATTTCTAGGGTGATATTCAATTATTAGTATAATTAGATATTTTTATTTTTTTAGTAGTATTGTGTATAACTGGCCGTAAAAGGATCGAATTGTATCCGAAGAACAAGGGGATACAAAAAAGTAATAAGAGAGGCACACAGACCAATCAATCGTATCAGTCATATTCTTGAATTTGGAATGAAAAGAGGAGTAATGCTTCCTAACACGGGACACTGATTATGACCGCTTAGATCAGAATAGCATTCACAGAAATGTTCTAACAATTCATAATCTAATAACAAAATATATAAGTTTTAATACACGTATTCAAAAATTAAAATAAAATGAATTAAATGTATGAGGGATAAAATTAATAAAATAATGATATCCAATTTGTTATCCGAGTACTCATTCCGATACTATACAAGTTTCGAGTATGCATTTTTTTGAAATAAAATTGAGTCGAACTAATTTTCGATTTTTACAATCTTGAGTATAACTTAAAAGCTTGATTTTTAGAAAAACTGGGTTGCTAGTGAGTTTCGCTATTTGATTTTAGTTGATTTTATCTTCCTTTTTTGTTGACAAATTAGAATCGATAGTTATTTACAAAGTTTCAACTATATGACAAAATGTTTGATCAAAAGATCAAGTTGCATTTAACTATCTCGATAACTTCTATATTGCATTTGATTTAATTCTATTAAACTTGAAATTTATTAATTATAAATACAATGCACCATGAATCAATTTCGGTGGCAGATCTAGCTAAGAAAAATTGTTCAATAACTTTCTTTTTTATGAACATTATTATTATACTTATAATATTTTAAAAATAAATTAAAAGACAATTTTGCCACATTCATTCCATGATTTCAAAATTCTAAAATTTCTTTGGAGCATCCTATCAAAATAGTTGGAGTGCATTTATTATACGTAATTATAAATCGTTCAAAATAAGTAAAAAGAAGCCCTACAATATGTACATGTATATATATACATGTATATGTATATATACATATATGTATATGTAAATGTATATATATATATATGTAAATGTATATATATATATATGTAAATGTATACATATGTGTGTATGTAATTACATATAGGTGAATCGTGACGGGTGTAAATGAGCATATTCAAGTGTTCTTGCTATTGTTTCAACACACGAAGCTCGTTTTCACACATCGAAAATAGATTTGTCCTTTTGTTCTTCCATTTTTCACCCATCGGGAGCTGGTCCGCTCTACTTTAGATTTGCCTCTAATCAACTCTAAAGTCATTTTAAATAAATAAAAATGAAGTTGCATTTTAGTTACTTAGCAAAAAAAAGAAGAAGTTGCATTTTAGTTTGTAAAGTTGAAGATCGTAATTTTGAAAAGATTTCACAAAAAAAAATATTTTTAAATGTACTTATATGAAATTATAGTTCGGACAAATAATATATGTTATATTCATACAGCTTGTAATGAGTCATATGTAATTATATTATGTAGTATCCCGTAATTTTTAGAATACTATTAATAAAAAGATAATTGAAAAAATGATGATAATAAGACAAGACCTAGTATTTAAAATTGAATTAGACTAATGGGCCTAAAATTTGGATGAGATTTTAAAATGGATAACTTGTAAGTTAAGAAATAAGGTTTGTAAGATTATAAATACATCTTATTCGTCATCCTTGTTTTTTATTCATAAAATTCGTAGGACTTCTCCAATAAAAATCAGTAGTCTTGTAATATTCGTAGAAAATTAATCGTAAATCGAAATTCAATGATCCTAGACTTTTCGGAAAGGTCTTTTCATTCTTTACAACTTTCGTGTTTTGTGTTTTTCAAGTAAACATCGTTTAGAGGGTCAAAAAGGCTAAATAAGGATCTCATCATAATTGAATCGGGGAGACGTTCGAGATTTTAGATGTTTCTTATTTGACGAGTTATTATGGACTGAATATATGCTCTAATGTGAATTATCTATTTGCATGATTGAGGTAAGTAACTACTCATTGCTCCGTATTACTTGTCCGCTTACGCGTTTTGCAAGTGACTATTCGTTCCTTCGTATATTTTGAAACATGAATACGTAAGTGAATTTTTACTGCTCTGTATGTGTCGTGTAACATGCCTTATTATGTGTTATTAAATGTTCTCCGATATTTATTTAATTATTATAAGTATGATATGAAACTGTGATTAATAAGATAATGAATTTTCATAAATCCCCAGTCTTAATCATATATAAGAATTAGAACACGACCACTAAGTAGTGTCATACATAGAACTTGGAACTAGCACGTTCCGTAACATATCGATACCTCTTCAAGCTTTGGTTTCACTTGAGGAGGGACGTAAACTAACCCCCCATCGAATAAGAATTAGAATCCGGTCACTTGGGAAGTGTGACATAAAGTATAAGATACCGGTCACTAGCAAAGTATGACATAAGGTGTGATTTAGGACTGTGGGACTAAAGATAAGAATTTGTTTCTAAGATTTATTGATTGATTAAGAATATTGATTATGTGAATTGTTGAATATGTTGTGTGCTTTATTTTGATAATTGTTATATAATATTGTTGCCCAGTAAAGATACAATTGTTTAAGGGGGTTGGATACAATTATATAAATGTTTCGAACAAGTAATAAAATATAACAACTTTTTATATATCTGATAAAAACTGTTACAAAACTCTCTCAAGAAATATTGATGTTCTTGAGAGCTGCTAGGTCGAATGATACTCGAGATCGATATTCTACGTGATGACCTAAACTGTGTTTATATACTACACAGGTATAACAAATCAATCTAAGATATGCATTATCAAAAGCTAACTGAAACTGATATATATCTTTAACTGAATAGATAAAGTCTTATAACTCAGACGTAAAAGATATCTACTCCTCAATACAAGGAACATAACAAATCTTCTAAGTTGACTGTCTTCAAATACTGATGACATCCAAATGCTGATGACGTGTCAAATCCTGACGACACATCAAATACTGATGACACCAAACAACCGGGTCTTGAGCTTCTTCTGATCATTGAGAATTCAATATGTAACAATCTCTCCCAATTTATGCTTAATGTAATGAAGCACAAATTCCATTCTCAATGATGCCAAAACCAATCTACAAAATGTACAAGGAGTAAAGCTTACTTAAGTATCTTCAGATAACTGACAGTTGTTTCCAAAAAGTTCTTCAATCTTTCTTCCTCATTGTCTCGTAGGACTTTAACAAGCTTTTTCTTCAATTCTCTCTTCTCTTCAGTGTCTTCTCCAAGCTGATAGATGGCTGATCTCAACTTAGAAATTGAGCTTTTGCTTATCTCAAGATCACCAATCAACATGTAGCTTAAACTGACATCTTCATGATCAGGACTGAAGGATAACTGAAGAATGTTGAGAAACACTTGTAGCACTGCAGCTCCCTTTTTCATCTCCATTTCTTGACCAATATAAGTTATGTACTCAGGAACATAATCACCATTGTATTTATCATCTTTTGTCATGACTCTTCTTCTGATGACTTCAAGTATCATGAAAGACCAATTTCTGGTGACACTGTTCTCAACTCTAAGAAGATAATGAATGTATTTCAATTATGTCACAATCTTCATTAAGAGTTGCTGCAATGTAAAGCTCTTTATTTTACCATCCCTAAAAAAGTACAGAATTTCTTATCTAACGTCATTATCATTTATCTTTCTATAAATGATCTTCACAACTTCAACTTTCTCAAGATGTGAAGGAGAAACTCTTTCACCAAGATTCTCAGTCAGAGTATTTGTATCCAACATATCAGATCTTAGAATCTCCATCTCAGAATGACCAATGCCTCCTCTGGTTCGAGATTTGACAAGTTTCAGTTTTTCATTGTATTCCACCCAAGAAGGTTTCTTGATGGACTTATCAACATCTTCCTGTTGTGAAATAGAATCTCTTAACCCTGCTGACACAAATTCAACATGCTTGAACCCTTTAGAATAATCGAATGTATAAATGTCTTTCCATCTTCTATCCTTCCTGTTGAGAGGAGCATAACTTGTAGACAGATCATGAATCTTTCCTTTTGCTTTATGCCATAGCTCCCTCTTTGACTTTAAAACTCTCTGCAAATATTCTTTGCATGCTTGATCAGTTTTCCTTCTATCAACCTTTTCTTTTTCATCAACCTCTGAAATATAAGGAGTGACTACTATAGCAAGGGCTGAATCATTTAATGCTTCGATCACTTTTTCATCAGAGTCAAAATCAGTTATCAAGTTCATAGCATCAGGATCTGCTTTTACCTCAGGATTTGTGTCTGCATCAGGAGTTACACTCTGATTTGTTGTATCAGCTTGATCAATGTTAGTGGCTGATCTTTTATTCCTTGGTATAATCAATTCTTCTGACTTCTGAACTTCTTTATCTTCTTCATGTCCTTGTACAGGAACATAAACTTCTCTAGATAGAAACTTCAGAAAAGTAGAGTTAAATGCAGTCATTTGACTTGGTTTAGAAGTTCTTCCTCTTCCTCCTCTTCCTCTGGCTCTTGTATATCTTCCACCTCTTTTCCTCTTCCTTTAGAAGTATTTGTTGGGTTTCGAGCACATAAACGCAACGGAAACAGGAATTAAAAACATAAAAAAACCCAGAATTTTCGAAACCCACCACAGGATCCATGCGAAAAACATATATTTAATTCGTAGATCAAATTGTGTACCTTAAAAAGATTTACCAATTGGTTGACTAATGGAGATCCAAAGCTTGTACAATCACCATGCATCCCGCTCTCGCGATCTACGCTCTATCGGTATCCACACGAATGCTTGAACTCAAGGATTGGATGTGTACCAGCACAAACTCGTTTCTTCCTGATCTTTCCATCTTCTCTCTTGGTGGCTAGGGTTTTAGTAAAAGTCTTGTTTTCACACAAAAATCATCCACACAAGAAATATTATATAGAGATTAGAAAAACGAATTATAACTTTTAACTAATTAGGAGTTTTTTTTAATTCGAAATTCCTATTTGTATTATAATTAAGTCTCACTTAATTATATAACAAATAAATTTCATAATTAATATTAGTAAATTCGAATATCAATATTTATCTAATTAATTAAGTCATACTTAATTAATATTATAAATAATTCGAATTACTTTAATATAATTTAAATCCAATTTAAATTAAATAATCCTTCAAGCATTCTTAGTGTGTGACCCTATAGTTTATTATTACGTTGGTAACAAATTTTAAATCTAATTTTAAATCGTAAACAATGAGCGGCATCTAGTAATACACAGTGTTCTAAAAAGCGCAAATCGGTCCTAAGCGGCGGGAGGACCTTCTAATGCTTAAGCGGTTAAGCGGGCGCTTAAGCGGAATTTTAAGCGGGTCTATAAGCGGATAAATAATATTTATTTAAAATTATATATATAATAATAATAATATGTGTAATACTAAAATAATGAAAATAAATAAAGTATCAAGAATAAAAACATAATTTTTTCTTAAAAACTTATATATTTTTATTTTTTAATCAAGATCATTGTTTTATTAAAATAAATATTAATATTTAAAATTAAAAATTTGGCAAGTCAAAATCGGTTTGACCGCTTAATGATCGTTTAATCCGCTTAATAACCGCTTAATCCGTTTATAAGGCCGCTTAATCTTTAAAAACGCTTAATTATCCGATTAGTATAAAATCGAAGCGCTTAATGGTCCGATTCCGCTTAAACGGCCGCTTAATGCGCTTTTCAGAACACTGGTAATACATCATTGCTACCCAAGTAATAATAATTGAATCGATGATCGATTAAACCTTTTATGAATAATGTATAATGTAATATAATCCCTTTAACCAAATATTATAGATTAAACTAGAGGCATGTAATGTGTCATCCTCATCATAGTTTAATCCAAGTTTCCTTGATCAATGAGTAGACTATCATATCAAATCAACATTTGAGTGTGGCCACACATTTCTTAGTCTAGCTCACACAAGAGGCCAATAATATCACTCCTAAAATAGGAGGGTTAAATCCCATCTTGATCATTCATATTTCTCATACAATTCATAATATACCCAATGTCCACTTTTATCATTACCCGGTCAAGGATAACTTTTAATGAAATCAATGTATATTATTTCTCGTATAGAAATATAATGACTTCAGGTCTAAGGACCATTACAACATTATCACTGTGAGAATTACTTATGACATAACAGACATGTAGAATCTCACATTGGGTCTGTCCAGCACCATGTACATATACATCTGCCTGTATTTTTGACTTTAATATCACTATACCTATGATCAATGAGATGTGATAATCAGTCAACAAACACACCAGTCTTAATGTATTATTATTGTCCCTTAATAATAATACTCGACTAGGGACCTTTAGGAATATTGATACTATTCTCATAATCTCATTTCTATGTCACGTACTTAGAGATATAGAATTGCATATCATATTCCAAGGACATTTATTAATCTAACATTTATATCGCAGTAAATTAAGAATTAATAAATTATAAAGAGAATAATCGATAGAACATAAACATTAATAATCCTAATGTCTTAAACTAAAATATCATAGTGTTGTCTTTAGGGTACAAACACTAACAATCTCCCACTTGCACTAGAGCCAATCACCTATGTATCTAATACTCATGGAACTAGTATGACCATCATACTTCTGCTGCAACAAAGCCTTAGTCAGTGGGTCTGCAACACTATCATTACTATGCACTTTACAGTTATATCTCCTTAATCATTAATCTCATTAATAAGGCGATATTGTCCAAGGACATGCCTAAACAGTCTCCATGGCTGTTTCAAAAAAAATATCAATATATTCAGCTTCCATAGAATCATCAATGTTCTTGCTGTGAACTATTCAAGCTAACATCAATTATATTTAGACAAAACATAAAATAGACATAAACTCGTAATCATCCTTGTCTGTCCAAAAATTAGGTTCAAAAACTAGTATTAGTGTAACCCTTTACAACCAGTTCCCTATCTTCTCCATACACCAAAAATAAATATTTAGTCCTTTTTAAGTACTTAAGAATATTCTTGAAAACTATCCAGTTACCCTCACCTGGATTAGACTGGTATATATTCGTCATGCTCAAAGGATACAGAATATCAGGATAAATACATATCATTATACACATTATAGATCCAATTGTTGACGCATCTGGAACTTTCTCAAACGGCCCTTATCATCTAATGATTTAGGGGCAATTATCTTTTGAGATCACTATCTCATGAGACATTGAAACATATCCTTTCTTTGTCTCTTGCATCATAAAGTGATGTAATACTTTATCAGTGTATGTACTCCGGCTAGGTAGATTAATCTTTTCAATCTATCTCTATAGATCTTGATCCCTAATTTATAGGTAGCATCACCTAAGTCTTTCACCGAGAAACTATTTCTCAACCAAGTCTTAACAGCCTGTAGAGAAGGTATGTCATTCCATATCTGTTATATGTCATCTACATATAATACTAGGAATATCATATGGCTCCCACTAACCTTATTGTAAACACATGGTTCATCTTCATTTTGAATAAAACCAAACTCTTTGACCGTTTCATCAAAATGAATATTCATTCTCCTTGAGGCTTGCTTCAATCTATAAATAGATAGGATCAACTTACAAACTATCTTAGCAAATACTGGATTGACAAAACCCTCAGGTTGTATCATATATACATCTTGTTCAAGGCTCCCATATAAGAAATAATTTTTGAAATCCATTTTCCAAATCTCATAGTCAAAGTAAGCAACTATTGATAACAAAATCCTGATGGACTTGATCACAATAACTAGTAAAAAAGTCTCATCATAGTCTATACCATGAATTTGTTTGAAACCTTTTGCCACTAGTCGCACCTTATAGGTCTGTACTTTACCATCCATGTCAGTTTTCTTCTTGAAAACCCATTTGCATCCTATAGGTTTTACCCCTTCGAGTGGATCAACTAAAGTCAATACTTTATTTTGATACATGGATTCCATCGCGGATTTCTTGGCCTCCAGCCATCTCTCGGAGTCTGGACTGTTCATAGCATCTTGGTATGTGTGAGGTTGATCCTTATCCGTAAGCATCACATCACCATCTTGAATAAAAAGAAATCCATAATTTCTCCCGGACTCATGGTGAATCCTAATAGATCTACGAATAACATAAGTTTCCTAAACAGGATTACTTTCAACATTTTGATGTACATCCTGATCTTATTCGAACTCTGGTTCAATGTTATCATGTGGTTCCCGATCTTTATCGAGATGTATTATCCTCCCACTGATTTTCTTAGAAAGTATATCTCCCTCAAAAAAAATACAGCGGCCCGAGCAACAAATACTTTATTCTCTAAAGGATTATAAAACCATACCCTAGTCTCAATTGGATATCCCACAAAATAGCATATATCTAATTTTGTTCCAAGCTTGTCAGAGGCTAAACATTTTACAAACGCTTCACGTCCCCAAATTTTCATAAATGACATGGTATGACATTCATCACTCTATATCTCATACGGAGTATTTTGAACCGCTTTAGTCGGAACTTGGTTAAGTGTATATGCAGTTGTTTCTAGAGCATAACCCTAGAAACTGAATGGAAGATCCGCTTGACTCATCATCGATCGCACTATGTCGAATAAGGTATGATTTCTCCTCTCAGAATCTCTATTCCATTGAGGTGTTCCAGAAGGAGTAAGTTATGATACACTAACACACTCCTTCAAGAAACTCTTGAAATTGAGGTTTAAGTATTCTCCTCCACTATCTGATCGTAAAACTTTTATACTTTTCCCTTATTTTCTTTTCTACTTCGGCCTTATATTCTTTGAACATTTTAAAAGAATCGGATTTGTTCTTCATAAGAACCACATGTCCATATCTACTGAAATCATCAGTAAATGTTATGAAGTAGTATAAGCCCCCCTTTACCATCATACATATTCGACCACATACATCATTATGCATAAGTCATAATCGTTCGATGGCCCTTTCACCTGATCAGGTAAAAGAAGTTTTAGTCATTTTGCCAATGAGACAAAGTTCACATCTTCCGTATGATTCAAAATCAAACTTATCCAAGTATTCATCTATATGTAACTCAAGAATGCGTTTCTCATTAATATGGCTTAACGATAATGCTAGAGGTAATGTTTGATTTGAGTCAACTTAGAACATATAAATTATTAACTAATTGTGCAATATTATAAGTCTTATCATTAAAATAGAATAAACAACTATTGTTTATTTAATTAAAATGAAAACCTTTCTTGTCCTGAAAAGAAATTGACTTAATGTATCCGCTAAAGGCAGGCACGTAATAACAATTTATCAAGTTCTCAATCTCGCCTTATGGGAAACATTAGGTAACGAGTTCCTTCAACTAGAGCAACAACTTTTGCTCTAATTCTAACCCTATACCTGAAGCTTGACCATTGCTAGTCTTCTTCTTTAGATCTTCCAAATAAGCTCAACAATTTAACTTCTATTCATCCAGTTATTTCCACAGAAATGACAATCATCTCCTTTAGCAACACCACTATTAGGCTTCAAAAGCCCTTTGGGATTGGACTTTGGTTTCACACCGAATAAGATCAAATCCTCACCTTGCCTGTCCACTTTCCTTTCCCATTTGCATCCCATGTGTACATCATCAATATGGACGTAATTCATGTCTTTACAGTGTTATTTTCAGCAGTTCCAAACATGCTTAACAACTCAGTGAGTGTTCTGTCTATCTCATTCCTTTTGTTCATAACAAACTGAGAATAAAAGTTGTTCAAAGATCGTTTGATCAAATCAAGCTGAGTCTCTAGACCATTCTTGAAACCCAAAATATCAAGGTACATATGCCTATCACCTTTAGAACATGTGGTCCAACCATATATGATTCTCCCATTAATGCAAAAGTATGGTGCCTTATAATTGTCAAATCTTTCTGACGAGCCTATCCTTCAAACATCTTTTAAAGTTGCTCAATCATATCATAAGCATCATTATGCTCTTGTTGCTTCTAAAGCTCAACGCTCATAATTACAAGCATAAGAAATGAAACATCAGTTACATAATTAATTTGCTTCTGGTAAGTATTTTGTTCTGCACATGTTTCATTCTCAGCTAGAAGAATTAAAGGATGGGTTTGAGTGACATCCTTGAACCCGAGGACAATCCTCAAGTTCCCATGTAAATCAAGGAAATTATTTCATGTCAGCTTGTCCTTCTCAAGGACTATTACATAGAGAAGTTATTTGTGTTATTTGTCATTTGATATCTATAATATTAAAGAGCATAAAATGACTTAGTCTACAGATGATCATTAAATTATGTTCAAGTGATTATTTATATATATATTCACGATACATATCTTCCACTATTTTTATCAAATCAATAGCCCTAACTATTAATTCAAAAAAAATATCTTCTATATCCTTTCTAGTGAGCCAAGATCCATATTTCACCATGCGTTAGGTCAGCTTTGGCTTTTCTCCTAAAACATGATTATTTAGGTAGACAACATTTGTCAATTATATCAACTATATAACTCTTGGATAGCTTCGTGGAATAATATTTGTTCATAATTATCTAATAAATATCACCAAACTCTATGCATCTAAGTTCACAATCCTATTGTGATAACTTAGTTAAGTCAAACCCAATATTCAAAAAGTATCAATATACTTCAACACATCTCCCACGATAGATAGGAGTACTTCGCTTTGGCGAACCCACTCCTGGTCGATCTAGGGGTTAACGTATTGGACTCATTGGAAGGCATCTGATCAACTTAATATTAACTTTAGGGTTTTGTTAATTTTAAAACGATCATGATCCCATAATAAAGAGATTCCCAATTTTTCCTTGAATAAAATACTTCAAATCAATATTCGTCAATGGTTTGATTTCCAGGTAGTGAGGGAGTCACAACGGTCTCACTTAAAACCCACAACCTTACAAGTTCAAAGAACTCACTTTTGACAAAATCGCCCCATGTCAAAAATAAAGAAAATTTGTATTTTATTCCGTGTTTCATAAACACGAGAATCTCATAATCGTTTGTTCATTTTAAAATCTTGAGTCGTTACATATTTTATCTTATTTAGAAATCATGGCATAGGTGTCGTATCCAATACATACATCCTTAATCTAATTAAGCATGCATCTTTATAAACTACTATACACATACATTCATCATATGCTCATATATATGTAAAGTGCAATAATAAACATGGTTGGTTATGGCTTTATCCTATGTGATCTTCATCAAGCTAATGACAAAGATCTAGGTCCATCTAAGGTGAAAAATAAATACAGGCTCACAATTACATGTCTTCTTTCTTGTATTGCTTCCTTGGATGGCCTCCATGTGAGATTACCCTTCCCTGATCTTCAAATCTTCATGTCTTAATGTACATTACATGAATGAAAAATAAAAACTAATCTAATGTACTTACAATAACAACTCGAGTTACACTCGAGATTTAACAATTACAAGATCAAACGACATGCAAGCTGTATTTAAAAAAACCAAAATCATTAACCTAAGGTCATAAGCCATAATCATCCACCATGCTCAATTAACACAAAATAACATGTTAAAACACATAATATGATCTTAACATAACATACCCATTATGATCTAATCATAAAAACCAAATATTGAAAAAATTAGAAAATTCGAAATTAAATCTAATAACATTAAATCGCAGATTACAGGGTCTAAACGACGTCAAACGCCTTACAAATTAGTCGGACACCAGGCATAGATTTCAGCAAATCCGCTGCATCCAAATCAGAATCATATCAAATACGATTCTTATTATAAGAACAAACACAAAACATGTATATATCAGTATATATACAAATTATATAATCATCATATGATTATACAACTCTCATGAATATCATATATTCAAAACATATATATACACACGCATATATAAACATAACAACATGTAAAATATACAAAATCGCATAAATAGCAGTCATGAGATATTGTATATATGTTATCATCATAAAACCAGTAATCACATAAACGAATTAAACACTTTTCGCAAGTAGCTCCGATGCCATTGAAAGGGTTTCAAGCACATAAATGCAACGGAAACAGTAATTAAAAACATAAAAAACCCAGAATTTTTGAAATCCACCGCAGGATCCATGCGAAAAATATATATTTAATTCGTAGATCAGATTATTTACCTTAAAAAGCTTTACCAATTGGTTGACTAATGGAGATCCAAAGTTTGTACAATCACCACGCATCCTGCTCTCGCGATCTACGCTCTATCGATATCCACATGAATGCTTGAACTCAAGGATTGGATGTGTACTAGGACAAACTCGTTTCTTCTTGATCTCTCCATCTTCTGTCTTGGTGGATAGGGTTATAGTAAAAGTCTTTTTTTTTGCACACAAAAATCAGCCACACAAGAGATATTATATAGAGAGTAGAAAAATGAATTATAACTCTTAACTAATTAGGAGTTATTTTTAATTCAAAATTTCTATTTGTATTATAATTAAGTCTTACTTAATTATTTAACAAATAAATTTCATAATTAATATTAGTAAATTTGAATATCAATATTTATCTAATTAATTAAGTCGTACTTAATTAATATTATAAATAATTCGAATTACTTTAATATAATTCAAATCCAATTTAAATTAAATAATCCTTCAAGCATTCTTAGTGTGTGACCCTATAGGTTATTATTATGTTGGCAACGAATTTTAAATCTAATTTAAAATTAAAAACAATGAGTGACATCTAATAATACATCATTGCTACCCAAGTGATAAGAATTCAATCGATGATAGATTAAACCTTTTGTGAATAATGTACAATGTAATATAATCCCTTTAACCAAATATTATTGGTTAAACTAGAGGCATGTAATGTGTCATCCTCATCATAGTTTAATCCAAGTTTCCTTGATCAATGAGTAGACTATCATATCAAATCAACATTTGAGCGTGTCCACGCATTTCTGAGTCTAGCTCACACAAGAGGCCAATAATATCACTCCTAAAATAGGAGAGCTAAATCTCATCTAGATCATTCATATTTCTCATACGATACATAATATACCCAATGTCCACTTTTATCATTACCCAGTCAAGGATAACTTTTAATGGAATCAATGTATATTAATTCTCGTATAGAAATATAATGACTTCAGGTCTAAGGACCATTACATCATTATCACTGTGAGAATTACTTATGACACAACAGACATGTAGAATTTCACATTGGGTCTGTCCAACACCATGTACATATACATCTGCCTGTGTTTTTGACTTTAGTATCACTATACCTATGATCAATGAGATGTGATAATCAGTCAACAAACACACTGGTCTTAATGCATTATTATTGTCCCTTAATAATAATACTCGACTAGGGACCTTTAGTAATATTGATACTATTCTCATAATCTCATTTCTAAGTCACGTACTTAGAGATATAAAATTGCATATCATATTCCAAGTACATTTATTAATCTAACATTTATATCGCAGTAAATTAAAAATTAATAAATTATAAAGAGAATAATCGATAGAACATAAACATTAATAATCCTAGTGTCTTAAACTAAAACATCATAGTGTTGTCTCTAGGGCACAAACACTAACAGTATTAGCTTCAGCTTCAATTTGAGCCATTAACTCCTTTTGTTGCTGAACTGCTTCTTCAGGTGTTAGATCAGGAAATTGTTCAGATATATACCCAAGAGCACTCCTAGCATTCTTTTGCTCAAACCTCTTGTCTTTGTAGTACAAGACAATCTCTTCACATATTTCCTTATGCCTGTAAGGAAAGAATAATCCCTTAACATCTGCTAAATTAGAGATTGTAACATTGTCATCCTCAGGAGCACCAGCAGTAGTCTTGTGCTTGGCTTTATGAGCACCAGTAGACTTCCTTTGTCCTGAAGAACCAGTCTTCTTGAAATGTTGAGGTTGTTGAGTAGTAGAAGCAATTTGAACATCTATAACTTGATTCTTATTCTTATCACCATCATCATCAATATCTTTATCCTTTGTCTGAATACAATCCGGTGCATATTTTGTAGCAACTATCACTCCTCCCTTTTTGGCATCAGTATTTGAAAGAAGAGAAAACAGAGCATCCAGTTTGTCACCTATAGAAGAAACCTTATCTTCTAAGGAGGAAATTTTAGAGGCCATGCTGTGTTGAGATTCAATAACATCTATGATAGTATTCTTCACATTTTTGAATTCAGTTGAGGTAGGTGTGTGAAGCATAAATCCATCAACTTTTGCCTTGACAGTAGCATGAGACTTCTTCATGTCATCAAGGTCAGAGTGAATTCCTTTAATAGAAATAGTGGAGGCCTTAAGATGCAACTTCAGATCAGGATTTTGAATTTCATCATAGGCACGATGAATATGTTGCAGGACAACAACAGATGAGATAGAAGTATTTGCAAGTTTCCATTTATAATCCCATTCTATCTGCCGAAAATGCTCAACATCAGTATTGTAATAAGAAGAATTTTCATTGAAATGCAAAGAAGAACCCACATTGGACTTCTTAGATGCATCAATTGCAGTCTTAAGCCGAGTTGTATCAGAATCATCCTCATCACTGTCATTATCAGAATTAGACAACCCATCAGAAGAAATTGCAGAATCAGGCAAAATTGTCTTGCCTATATCCAAATCCTTTATAAGAGATGCATGTGGCTGATAAGATCCTAAAACAGAAACATGGTAACACCTAAATCTCTCTGTTCTTTTCAAGTGATCTTATCATTTCTCACACAATATATTACTTTTAAGAGTAATATTGTTCTCACAAAAGAAAATTTATAAGTAAAAAAAACTTATAAGATTCTTATCTCAAAGCTACCTCTCATTTTGCCAATACAGGAGACTGCCACTAAAAAAATATTTTTTTTTGTTATACGATCTTTTCACACAGTCTCACAGAAAGGCTCATTAACACATTTAGCAAAGAAATAAGAGAAAGCTGAGAAGAGTTGTATGTTTGTCATATAAATAGAGGTAACCTCAAGGAAGAGAATATTTATAATCATACAAACATGAGAATATATGAGGAAGTTAGCAATACCTGAAGGTGAGTCCTCAAGTGGAAGTGAGGATAGTGGAGGAACAAACAACACATCAGGATGCTTTTGCAAACTTACAATCAGTAGGGGATCATCAATAGTAGCTAGTTCAGTTGAAGGATGAATCTGAGTAGGAGATGTTGTAACATCAGGATTTGATCTGTTAGGAGAAGGTGAGAAACCATCATCAGTACTTTGAACTGATGGTTCTTGTGGAGTCTGAGAAATCTGAGTTGCTTCACAAATGGTGAAGGTTCTTGTATGCTCTTCTCAAAAATAGGATCATTTATGATTGCATCCACCTTTGACAGTATTTCCTGATGAGTTTGATTTTCCTGTAGTAGTTGAACAGAGTCAGCAAGAAGATTACTCTGAGCAATATTAACAATGATTTGTGAAGCCTCAGTGTCTGCATCTTCCCTTTGAGAAGATGGTTCTTGTGTGACCGGATGTGTTGCAGTTGCTAAATCCCTTTGAGACTTAGGTTCTTGTGTACTGACATCCTTGGTAAGAGGCTGAGTTTTTTTCTTCTTTCTGATGTATCTAACAACTTCTTCATGTTTTCTTTTCAACTGTCTCTTTGCAGTTTTCTTGTGTTCAGCAGTTGCTTCAATTATTGGAAGCTTGTCGAGCAAAGCACTAGCATCAGTAGTTGGCTCCTTGGTTCCAGTAGTGTTAACAGAGTCATCTGGATGTTGATCAATGGATTTCTTGATTTTTGACAAAGGCCCTATTGGGATCTGATCATCTGAGTCAGAATCATCTTGTATGATCAGTCTTCTTTTCCTGACTGTAAGACAGTCTTCTTTATTCTCACTCTCACTCAGTAAGGCTTGTTTAGCTTTCTGTCCAGATACGACATATTTCTTAAACAACCTTTTCTTTGTTACAACTGATGTCAGACAGTAGAGGAGGCTAATTTGAAAGTGAGTGTGTTTGTGTTTAGAAGAAGAAATGCTTGGGTTAGAAACAAGATGGGTGGTTTCTTGATTCTCAGCATCAGGAACTGTGACAGAGGTGCCAACATCAGGATTTGCAGGCACTTGTGTCGGAGTAGGCCTATTTCTTACAAGAAATTGCCTAACCTCTCTAGAAAGAAAGGGAGGTCCTGAAAGTTTATTCTTTTCATCCCTTTTAATATGATTAGTGATTGCTTTTTCAGAAATTTAAAAAACAGGGAGTAATTCATCATTATCAAAGATAACATTAGGGTATAGAAAATTGAAAATCAGTTGTAGAAATCTAGTATACCCCATCACTCTTGAAGCATCTGCTTTCCTGGAAATTATAAATTGTAATATAGTATTACCATAATCAAAATTATCAGAGTAAAGAAGAGAGTACCCAATTTTCAGAGAAGTGGATGGAAGAACATCAAAATTTGTTGTCTTATTCAAGAAACACCTACTGATGCAATCAAAGAAAAAGTTCCATTCTCTTTTCAGTTTGGTCCTTGTCAGTTTTCCAATTATTGTAATTTCTCCGTGGTAGCCTAAAGTCCTTAGCATATCAAACAGCTGTTCAGTGGTATGAGTATCAAGAGCACCATCAAGGGCAGACAATCTCAAGGCTTGGGGTAGAATATCAGCATCAACTTCATATCTTTGGCCCTCATACTCAAAAGAAAAGCCAGTGTTTGTTGAATTTACCAAAGCTGTATTCCATACCTATGTAACGCCCTCCAGACCCGGGGTATAAGTCTGGAGTTACTAGAAAATCTCCAAACCTGTACAATCTGAATAACAAATAATAAAGAAATAAATCTAAACCCCTTTTTATACTAACCAGGATCTTTTTAGGTTGAAGTATAAAAACAAGAACAACTAACTACTTTATTACAAACCAAATTCAAAATCTTACAAACTTTCTTTATTACAAACCATTGTCTAATCAGTTTTAAACTAAGTTCATCTTTTATTCAAACACACACCCTAACTATCTACACTCCACCTGTTCGGCCAACTCAAAGCTTTTTTCATGAATTGGGATCAACACCTTGGGTATGAGAGGATCCCGAGACTTGACCCGCTTCTTTACCACTCGAGTCCTGATGGGTTTCATATTCCTTCTTAACTGAAAACAATAAGGTGGATAACAAAAAAAAGGTGAGCCAAAAATTGTTCAACAAGTCCGCAAAATATAAACAGTGTTAAAGCAATTTAAATGAATCCATAACCCGGGTATATCTGCAAATATATAACCCCGCGAGAATAGAAAGAAGGCCATTATTGGCGAATAGAAACGAACTAAACTGGACACAAGTTCGCATCTATACCCTGCTGATCAGCCAAGATACAGTGCATATCTATATCCCACTATATAGATCCCGTCGGGCACCCAGACACTACGGCCCATCTCAAGGATCCGGTTATGTCCCGGCCCTTAGGATTAAGTAAACTTAATCCCCAAAGTATTATTATCCAGTCCATGGAATAACAACCGGAACAATCAGTATGCTTTAACATATTCTAATCACCAGAATACATCAATATTTGTGAGTAACAATAGGAATATGAACAATGAATTCAAATGAAAGGGAAAATCAAGAATCGAAATATAATATGAACAAGAATCAAAAGAGTGCAAGCGTAATAAGAATCTGAAGAAATATCACTATTCTGAAAGTAGAATAGGGGAAAAACTTGCCTTCTGCGCGACTCACTGCAATTAAATCACCTTCGTCTATCACCTACTTGTTAGGAATATATGTGCATTAGTTTGATGATATGTTTAACAAAACACTTAAGTAGAAATTTAGTGTCTGTAGCCTCAACGGATAAGACCACTTTGGCTATCCGTTGATGGTGTAGCTTTACTTAGAAATAAGTCTAGTATTGTAGCATATTTCAGTCTCTGTATTTAAAATTGTAATTCTTAGAAGTTGAGAGAAACTATGAGTCATGTTGACTACTAGATGATATGCAGATAGGAAGGCCAATTGTAAATATTTCATGCCTTGTAATTTTGTATAAATGAAGTGGTATCAACGGATGACTTAAAAGACCTTCAACGGATGAGAAGCTAAGCTTCAACGGATGTCTCTAAAGCTTCAACGGATAACATCCTTCAACGGATGAGAGCATCAACGGATGAAAGCTTCAACGGATAACATCCTTCAACGGATGAAGTCATCAACGGATGAGAGCTTCAACGGATGTTCTGCTAATCAGCCGTTGATAAGTGGTAGTTGTACCTACAAGCAGAGGCACGTGGGTTGACAGAGAAAACTGAGATGTGGTAGCCGAATTTCAGGATCAACAGAAAAAGCAGCCGTTCTTCTTTTGTACAAAGTTGCAATAGTCAACAAAGTACTTGAGTGAACAGGAAAAGAAGCAAGCGAAGAACTTATTTTACTATTGTAATTTAATATTGTTTTTCACTTGTACACTTGGTAATATATATGAACCAAGAAGAAGCTAGTAATTAGATAGATTTTTCCAGAGCTGTTAAGAAATATCTTGAGAGAAAATTCATCTAGTTTGTACTAGGATGCAGCTGTGATCAACATTGTTGAACACAGATTTTCTAATATACCATCTCTGGTGGAACAACAAATCCACCAGAAAAGTTTTTAAGGTCTGTTGTGTTCTTTACATTTGTGCTTGAATATATATCTGTCTGTATTAGCTTAAAGCAATTCACACACTTGTTCTTCTTGAACACACAACTTTATAAACTGCTCAAAACTTGAAAAAGTTTTGAGATTTACATTCAACCCCCCTTCTGTAAATCTCATTGTTAGTCTTCTAGGAATAACAATTGGTATCAGAGCAGGCTCTTGACACACAAAGAGTTTAAAGATCTTGGAATCTAACAAAGATGAGTAAGAAGGATATTGGAGTAAAGATCCCAGTTCTTGACAAAGACAGTTATCACCACTGGAAGGTGAAAATGCACCTTCATCTACTCTCCCAAGATGAAGGTTATGTAAACTGCATTGAGAATGGTCCTCACATTCCCCACAAAGTAGCCACAGTTGCTACGGCCACAATTGCTGTTGGTCAATCCATTCCAAAACCTAGAGCAGAATGGACAATGGAAGACACAGAAGAAGTCCACAAGGATAAGAAGGCTATGAACATTTTGTTTAATGGTCTTGACAAGGATATGTTTGATAATGTGATAAATTGTTCAACTGCCAAAGAGGTTTGGGACACAGTTCAGCTGCTGTGTGAAGGTACAGAACAAGTAAGAGAGAACAAAATGCAGCTTCTCATTCAACAGTATGAGCACTTTCATTTTGAAGAAAATGAATCTTTAAATGACACATTCAATAGATTCCAAAAACTGTTGAATGGACTGAAGCTGTATGGTAGAGTGTACCAGGTGAAGGATTCAAATCTTAAATTTTTGAGATCCTTACCAAAGGAATGGAAACCCATGACTGTTTCCTTAAGAAACTCTCAAGATTATAAGGACTTTACTCTTGAAAGATTATATGGAATCTTGAAGACTTATGAACTAGAGTTGGAACAGGATGAGGTATTGGAGAGGGGGAGAAAGAAAGGAGGTTCAGTTGCATTGGTAGCTGAAAATGAGAAAGAATGCAGAAAAGAAACTGTGAGATCTACATCAAGCTCCAAAGATGGTGTAAGAAATCCAGAATCAGACAAGGGTAAAGGGCAAGTTGCTGAAAATGAAGACAACTCCAGTCAAGATGACTCTGATGGTATTGATGAGCATCTTGCATTTCTGTCCAGGAGATTTGCAAAGATGAAGTTCAGGAAAAACACTAGAGCCACTAAACCCCATAAGAACATGGTGGACAAATCCAAGTTCAAGTGTTTTAATTGTGGTATGAGTGGACACTTTGCAAGTGAGTGCAGAAAGCCAACCTCTGAAAAGAAGAAATTTGAACAAGTAGATTACAAAAAGAAATATTTTGATCTGCTCAAACAGAAGGAAAGGGCTTTCATTACTCAAGAAAGAGACTGGGCAGCTGATGGAGAAGAAGAGGATGAAGACATGGAATATGTTAACTTGGCTCTCATGGCTGATTCTGAGGAGAATGAAGTTAGTTCATCA